>NC_057802.1:401164099-401170155 GCF_018294505.1 Triticum aestivum | reverse complement strand
CTCCTCTGCCGCCGCGCCCGAGGCCGCCGCCCTCGCCGCCGGACCGCGCCGCCGTCCTCCCGTGCTCAGGCCGCTCCTACTGCGCCTCTTCTCCCTCCGGCCGCCGCGCCCTCCTCCACTCCGGCGAAACCCCGGCCGCCCCGACCTCGACGGGCTCGATCCAGATCGGTACAGGAACCCGAAGGTTGACTTTCTCGTTTCCCCGAAAATCTCCAAGTCCTGAGAATTCTTCAGCATGTGCCCTTGTTCTACATTGCATAACTCTCTGCATATAGCTCCGTTTCACGCGTGTAATATGTCAAATTGTTCGTCTCGTGATGCTCTACATTTTGTTCAATTGACCATGTTCATTAGAGGTCATCTTGATGCCCAGATCTGGGTTGCAAGAGTGCTAATTGCTGTTATCTGCTGGTTCTTAACAGAACTTGGAGATTTGTCATTTTTGTATCATTTTACCTGTGCATCTTTTGGGCATGAGCTCTACATGTGTTTTGTTGTATGCCATGCCATCTTTCCAGTGGGGTATACCATGTATTTTTGTAATCTCTGTGGTGACTAGCACAAGCATGCAAACTAGGCCCCGTAATATTTCTGATTTCAGGGACAGTGATTTCTCCAGGTCTTTGTCTGATGTTATTTTGTTGCCATGTAAACTTGATGCTACAGAGAGATCCATGCTTATTTTGGAGATGTTCAGTAAGGATGTTTTGTAGATATAGTTGTAATAGATCAATTACTGCCCTTTTTTGTAATTATGGAGTGCCATAGCATGACTCAATCTTGCTCTACTTTTGCTATAAAATATTTCTGGCAGATTCTTAACATGATATTCATTTTTGCCAAGCTTATTGTAGTTGATCCATACATGCTATGCTTTTGTTATTGCCATTGATAGCTTCATAAACATGCCATCTTCCTTTAGGTATGCTTATTTGGTCATGCATTGCCTTGTGTTGAGTGCATCAAGCTCACAAACATGCCCTCATATTATTGTTTCTGCCATGCTCTGTTTTCTGCTAAGTCTGAAACCTGATAACGAAACTTGCTATGTTTACATGATTGCCATCATATCTTCTGATCCTTTTTGGCTTACGGTCAGTAAGGGACTTTTGTCCTATGCATTTAGTAGAATACTTCCATGCCTTGTTTTGCTATGTTAAGTTCCAGTAGCATGTCCATTTCGTGCTCTGAACATTGCTACCTGATGATGTTTCTGCCATGTCCAGTAATTTCACCAAGTCTGTGAACCTGTTATTTTTTGCACTTTTGCCATGCTTGTTTGAGCTTGATATGTTGTGATCTAGCCGTAGCTCAGTGTTCATCTTTTGTTAAGCGTCTCCTGTAGATTACTGTCATATGCTTTATTGCTATGTTGGAGTACTGTAGCATTGTTACATGTTGCATTCTAAGTGCTATCATGCTGTTAATCGCAGATTCGTGTCATTCTTGTTTTGCTTGCCATTTGCAAACCGTGCATCCGTTTCCGGTGACCTTTATATCGATTTCGACCGAAATCATCTCATATTTACCGTGGCATGCTTGGTTTGCCAAGTTACTGCCTTGTTCATCATTTTCCTTCCGGAGCACGCATATGCATCGCATATCATATCTTGCATATCATACATGTTTTGCATCATGTTGCTTGTGCATTTCTCGTGATTGATTGTGGTTCCGTTGCTTGTGTTCTTGTCTTGGGTAGAGCCGGGAGACGAGTCGTGAATGAGGAACCTGTTGAGTACGTTTACGAGGATCAAGCTTTCGACAACTCTGAGAACTTTGCAGGCAAGATGACCACCCCTCGAAATCACTTCTATCTTTGCTTTGTTAGTTGTTCGCTCTATTGCCATGCTGCGCTACCTATCACTTGCTATATCATGTCTCCGATATTGCCTTGTCAGCCTCTAACCATCCTTTCCTAGCAAACCGTTGTTTGGCTAAGTTACCGCTTTTGCTCGGCCCTTCTTATAGCGTTGCTAGTTGCAGGTGAAGTTGAAGTTGGTTCCATGTTGGAACATGGATATGTTGGGATATCACAATATCTCTTATTTAATTAATGCACATATATATATATATCGTAAAGGGTGGAAGGCTCGGCCTTATGCCTGGTGTTTTGTTCCACTCCTGCCGCCCTAGTTTCTGTCCTACCGGGTATTATGTTCCTTGAGTTTGCGTTCCTTACGCGGTTGGGTGATTTATGGGACCCCCTTGACAGTTCGCCTTGAAAAAAACTCCTCCAGCAAGGCCCAACCTTGGTTTTACCATTTGCGACCTAAGCCTTTTTCCCCCGGGTTTTCTAGAGCCCGAGGGTCATCTTTATTTTAAACCCCCGGGCCAGTGCTCCTCTGAGTATTAGTCCAACCTGTCAGTCACCGGTGGCCACCAGGGGCAACTCTGGTCTGGCTTATCGGAAGCTTGGACAATCCGGTGTGCCCTGAGAACGAGATATGTTCAGCTCCTATCGGGATTTGTCGGCACATTCGGGCGGCTTTGCTGGTCTTGTTTTACCATTGTCGAAATGTCTTGTAAACCGGGATTCCGAGACTGATCGGGTCTTTCCGGGAGAAGGTTTATCCTTCATTGACCGTGAGAGCTTATGATGGGCTAAGTTGGGACACCCCTGCAGGGTATTATCTTTCGAAAGCCGTGCCCGCGGTTATGAGGCAGATGGGAATTTTTTAATGTCCGGTTGTAGAGAACTTGTCACTTGACCCAGTTAAAATACATCAACTGTGTGTGTAGCCGTGATGGTCTCTTCTCGGCGGAGTCCGGGAAGTGAACACGGTTTGAGTTATGTATGACGTAAGTAGGAGTTCAGGATCACTTCTTGGTCATTTCTAGATGACGACCGCTCCGTTGCTTCTCTTCTCGCTCTCTCTTGCGTATGTTAGCCACCATATATGCTTATTGCCGCTACATATCCACCTCTTTACACCTCCCTTTCCTATAAGCTTAAATAGTCTTGATCTCGCGGGTGTGAGATTGCTGAGTCCTCGTGACTCACAGATTCTACCAAAACAGTTGCAGGTGCCGACGATGCCAGTGCAGATGATGGGATCGATCTCAAGTGGGAGTTCAACGAGGAACGTGGTCGTTACTATGTGTCTTTTCCTGATGATCAGTAGTGGAGCCCAGTTGGGACGATCGGGGATCTAGCATTTGGGGTTGTCTTATTTTCATCTGGATTTTGACTGTAGTCAGTCTATATGTTTGTATTCTGGATGATGTATGAATTATATTTATGTATTGTGTGAAGTGGCGATTGTAAGCCAACTCCTTATCCCATTCTTGTTCATTACATGGGATTGTGTGAAGATGACCCTTCTTGCGACAAAACCACTATGCGGTTATGCCTCTAAGTCGTGCGTCGACACGTGGGAGATATAGCCGCATCGTGGGCGTTACAAGTTGGTAATCAGAGCCATCCCCGACTTAGGAGCCCCCTGCTTGATCGAATCGCTGGCGTTGTTGAGTCTAGAAAAAAAATGTTTTGAGTTTTAGGATTATATATATCGGAGAGTAGGATTCTTTTTACTCCTCAGTCCCTTCGTCGCTCTGGCGAGGTCTCCTGACGTAGAAGTTTTGACTATTCTCTCCTCAAATTTCATTAAAAAAATTTAGGATCACGCGGGTATCTTGGAATCGTTCCGATGGTTTTGTGACAAGAACATTGTTCTTGGTGCCTCCTGACATTTAGGGGTTGTGGCAGTGTCCCGGGGAGTTGAGCTCCGAGGTGTTGTCGTCACAATTTTATCGTTGCAGTTCTGGAATACCTGAGTTTCGCCGACATCGAAATCTCTTTTATGCAGTTGTTGGTGAGATCACCTCGACGCCACCCAGTACTGGGGCGGGAGTTCGGGAGTATTGCCATAACTCGTATAACGGATGTTTTTCGAAGGTTGAGGTAAACGATTTCCGAAGATTTCTTGGTTATGCGTTGACGGATGGATACAGCTGGATCTAGGGATTGTTAGTTTGGGTGATATATTTTGTGTCCCCTGTATCCCCAACACCAGATTGCATAACCAGAAAGTCTCGGGAGTTTATAAGTGGGAATTCAAGTAGCCTTAGGATATCTTTCCGATAGACGCATGATATGAGATTGGGGTTCGACGTCTAGTGGTCCGCCTGTACACGGTTGGTTTTACAGTGGTCTTGTCGTGGAATTGTCATGGCAGATGTCCTCGAGCTAGGACTTAGTCGTGGAGCCATCGCAACTAGGAAGCTTAAAGGGGTTAAGCGGGACAAGGAACACGAGGGTTATACTGGTTCGGCCCCTTACGGTGAAGGTAAAACCCTACGTCCAGTTGAGGTGGTATTGATTAGGGTTTCGATGACCAGGGAGCTTAACTGCTATGCCTGGCTCTCGACGAGATATTTTCTGTCCCCTGAACCGCCGCCGGGTCGTCCCTTTATATAGAGAGGTTGACGCCCAGCGGCTATCAGAGTCCCGGACGGCTCATAAGAGTGTCCGGCTCGGACTCTCAACTATTCTTGCCTTACACTACAAGTTCTACCATAATAACGGTTGTAACTATGGGCCTTAAGCCATCTCTGGGTCTTAAGCCCATCTTTGGCCCACCGTCTTCAAGCTTGGCACCGGGCTTCTGGCGATTACCATTATGAGTAACCCGGCCCCTCCGGGCGGGTGACTCTAAGGTTTATGGCCTCAACATTAGGCCCCAGATTGATTTGAGCCGGCTCATGTCAATCTTCAATCCTTTCGATAAAAAATCTTCCGGCTTATCATTGTGTGAAAGCTATAACCCGGCGTGACGTCATCTTCTGGATTCCAGGTAACCCGTCGTGACGTCATCTTCCATTAAGTCCATTTTTTACTCCACCATATCCGCAACGGATCTTATCTTTAACTGCCGTCCCGAAAATCGAGGCGTTTTTATGGCGAGATAACCACGCCGTGGCCTCCTCATTTCTCGCGCCCACTTATGAGCCTCGCCTTATAAATAGCACGGCCCACCAGCCTCTGGTCACTCGTCGCCTCCGTCTTCTTCCTCCTGTCGCCACTGCGTTGCCGCTTGAGCTCCACTGCTGCCGCCGCCGCGGGTCTCCGAGTCTTCCCCGCCTCCGGCCGCTGCATCAACCTGACGTGACCAGATAAACTGCGGCGACCTCCGCATCTTTCCAGCACCTATAAGTCTTTGCTACCCCGTAGAACAGATCTGCATTAGGGTTCCTTCCTGTTCTTCCCGTGTTCATCGCCGTTCATCACGAGCCCTTGGTAGATTTCATTTTTACCACCTTTCTTGATTTTTAGACTATACAAAACTGCTGATGTCGTGGAATTGTCACGGCAGATGTCCTCGAGCTAGGACTTAGTCGAGGAGCCATCACAGCTAGGAAGCTTGGAGGGGTTAATGCAGGAAAGGAACACGAGGGTTTATACTGGTTCGGCCCCTTACGGTGAAGGTAAAAGCCTACGTCCAGTTTGAGGTGGTATTGATTAAGGTTACGATCACCAGGGAGCTAAACAGCTATGCCCGGCTCTCGATGAGATTGTTCTCGCCCCCAATCCGCTGCCGGGTCGTCCCTTTATATAGGGAGGCTGACGCCCAGCAGCCCTTAGAGTCCCGGCCGGCTTATAAGAGTATCCGGCTCGGACTCTAAACTATACTTGCCTTACGCTACAAGTTCTACAATAATAATTATAACTACGGGCCTTAAACCATATCCGGGTCTCAGCCCATCTCTGGCCCATCGTCTTGAAACTTGGCTCCAGGCTTCTGGCAACGATCGTACGAGTAACCCGGCCCCTCCTGGCGGGTGACTCTAAGGTCCATATCCTCAACATTAGGCCCCAAATTGATTTGAGCCGGCTCATGTCAATCTTCAACTCTTCTGACAGAAAAAAATCTCCGGCTTACCATTCATGGGAAGGCCATAACCCGGAGTGACGTCATCCTCTGGACTCCGGATAATCCGCCATGACGTCATCCTCCATTAAGTCCGTTTTTTACTCCACCAGATCCGCAACGGATCTTTGCTTTACTGTCATTCCGAAAATCGAGGCGTCGTGGGGGGGGGGGAGATAATCACGCCAC
>NC_057802.1:401134128-401163817 GCF_018294505.1 Triticum aestivum | reverse complement strand
GAATCTCGCGCCCACTTATGACCTCGCCTTATAAATAGGCCGGCCCAATAGGTTCTTCTCACGCTCTCTTCTTCCTCCTCGCGCCGTCGCTCTTCTGCCCGAGCTCCGCCACTGCCGCCGCCGTCGCGCCCCTGGTCTTCATCAACCCGGCCGCTGCATCACCCTGATCCGGACCAGATTTACGGCAGCGACCTCCGCTCCTTTCCAACTCCGGTGAGTCTTCTTTGCCCTGTCGGATAGATCTGCGGTAGGGTTCGTCTTGTGTTCTTTGCGTTCATCGCAATTGCCGCAAACCTCAGTAACTTTCGTAGTCACCGCACTTGGTTGATCTTTAGCCTTGCATAGAACTAGCACGGTAGTTGTTTAGGCCTCATTTCAAGTACCAGTAGATCTCCTTCTACTATATAGATGCTTCGTTCGAGCTCAAAAAACATCCGCTCGTCTGTTTCTAGGTCTAGAAAGTTTCATTCCACCCGACCATTTTGATCCAAAAAAGTTACTGCCATATGTGAAACCTGTTTTACCACACTTAGTAAAAACTGCAACCACTGAATCTTAGCGGCTTATATTTCCGGCTTAAAGAGAACATGCGCCATAGAACTTTCCGGTTTTAAAGAGAACTATGCTCTGTAGAATTCTCCGGCTTAACTGTGGTAAAACCGTAGATAACCAACTTACTCTGAATCTCCCTGCGGCTTTAAATAACCCACTGTATCTGAATATATATCATTAGTCCCCTTCATAAGCCGCCATCTTAGTTTGAACAATAGATCTCCGGCTTATATTTAACCCGGACACTTTTCTCTTTATCATAGACCACCAACTTTCACCATGCCTCCCAAGGCTCCCATCACTTGCAACTGGATGAGGTCCAACGTCACCGACGAGACCCTGGCCAATTTCGTTAAGTCCGGATATTTACCTAAGAAGGAAACCATGTCCTACCGTGCCCCTGACCCATCGGAAGAGAGACCACAGCCAAGGGACGGGGAGGTAGTGATCTTCGCAGACCATATGAGCCGGGGCTTCGCACCGCCCGGCTCAAAGTTCTTCAGGGACGTGCTCAACTTCTTTGACCTACGGCCTCAGGATATAGGACCCAACTCCGTATCCAACATCTGCAACTTCCAAGTCTTTTGCGAAGTGTACCTTGGAGAAGAGCCCAGTTTACTGCTGTTCAGAGAGCTGTTCTACTTAAACCGCCAAAACGAGTGTGCCAACGGGCCAAGTCTGGAATTAGGCGGCATCTCCATCCAGCGGCGTAGGGACTGTCTGTTCCCTTACGCAGAGCCGCCAAGCCACCCCAAGGACTGGAATATGACTTGGTTCTACTGCCAAGATACGTCCCCGGCTGACGAGAACCCGCTGCCCGGCTTTCGCCCAACGCGCCTAGAGCCGACTCATCCGCTATCCGACAAACTGACTGCCGCGGAACGCCAGCCTCTGCTTCCAACGATCAATAAGATCAAGGCCCTGCTAGGCAACGGTCTGAACGGAATTCATCTGGTCCGGGTCTGGATCTCATGGCGGGTGATCCCATTGAGCCGCCGCCCCGGCTTAATGTGTGAGTACACCGGCCGAAAGGATGACCCGCAGAGGCACAGTCGCAATGATCTTCCAGAAGACGTTGCAGAAGAAGAGACCAAGGCTCTTCTAAACGAGAGCTTGGCAGACTGCGGAAGAACCGGGCTAGCCCCTTTCTGCAAGACCAATCCAGCCCCAGCGGTAAGCCGCTGACTTTAACTTTTACCTTCATCTGCATATACCTTCAACTGAACCGTTTTAAGAATCAATCATCGTATCTCTCAGGCTGATGATAAATTCTGGCGGGTCAAATATGACCATGAGGCGGCCAAGAAGGCCAGGAAGGCAAAGAAAACCGCCCCTTGCAAAAAGGGAAGCAGACCCACTACTTCGGAGCTACTGCAATTAAGCGACAGCTCCGAGTCAGAGGTAATCCTTAAACCTTTAAATTCTTGCTATATTTGTTGTTTGTTGCTGTCCGCCTTATCAACACTTTGCTTATTGACAGGATGACACCGGCGCCAGTAACCCGGTGGTTGAAGAGGTAACGTCACTTTCCTCCGACTCGGAGCCTTTGCCACAGCTGAAAGTCCGAAGAGTAACCCGGAAAGTAAGCTTTTCACATCCATTAGCTCATCAAGACCCTCAATTTCTTTTGAAGCAACAGGTTCACGAAAGCCGGCGTCACACCCGGGCCCGCAAGGACACCGACCTCTCCGCCGGGTTACCTGACGCAACAAGGAAGCGTCGCACTGAGGTTTTTTCTCACCTGTACCCTTTTCATCCGTTGGCGGGTGTTATTCGTCAGCCACTCAACTCTTCTGACTCCAATTATCAAGAGACCTCCCCCTCTTCGGGTGACTCCATGCAGTCAAGTCTGCCAGCCTTCAAGACTGCACCCGGGTAATAACAATCTCCTTACATTATCTGTTTGTACTTACTCTTTGTGTGCCTAACACTTCTGCCTTTTCAGTGCCCAGGCAAAGCTCACCAAAAGAGCAAAGAAGACCAGGTCAGCCGGAGTGCCAGACTTGCCTGAACCGGAGGCGACGGCTCAAGAGCCGCCAACTGCCTCCGCCCCCGAAGCCACCACTCCAATGGACACGGCGCCTGAGGCCCCTGCCCCGACTACCAAGACAACAACCAAAGCTTCGGTTAATCCGGAGGCCTCCGGCTCAGCTCCACCAGCAGACGACCCGGACGTGATCATCACCCGGACGGAATTCGTTGAGCCGGGGAGACCGACCGCGTTGGCCAAATGCTCCGCGAAGGGGGAGTTACTGCAGCCCCACCGGGTGAACCTGGATCTCTCCGGCTACACCGACTTGAGCATTGGAGAGCTCGTCTCTGGCTACATCAGCCAAGTCCACAAGAGCCGGGACGCCGAGGTTTCCATGGTCAACCAGATCCAACAAAAATCCGAGGTACCCTTCTGCTGTCTTCTTACTTTACTGCATAGTTACCTTTGCCATGCTAGCCCCCAAGTCGATGACTTATACTTGAATATGTTGTAGACTTAGGTTCTGGCTTACGCAACTGAGCCGGCAGTACGTAGATAGATACGTTCAATATGCATTAGCCCCCAAGTGCCAAGTGCCTTTGCTTGGAAAGCGCTTGGGACTTATATAACAACTGTTACTTAACCCGGAAATACATGCAGGCTATTGGCAAGAAACTAGAGGCGGACCTTGCGGATCTCAAGAGCCGGCTAAAGATGCAGGAGACGGAGACCCGGAAGGCAAACGCCAAGTTTGTATCCAGCATTGCCACTCAAGAAAAGTTGAAGACCGAGTATGATGCTGAGAGGAAAGCCTGGGTCGAAGAGAAGGCCGCACTGGTAACCCGGGCCGAACAGGCGGAGAAGGCCTTTACTGAGAAGACCGCTGAGCTCTCCGGCCTAAAGCGCCAGGTTTCCCAAATGGTGGCTGCTATCTTCGGTAAGTAGCCTCACCGGCTTTCATCAAGTCTGTATATGTTATGATTCATCCTTGTCATTGGCTTATCTGATCTTGTTAAACAGGTCCCAGGAGTGCCAACCTCAACCAGAGCGTGGTCACCAAGTTAAAGGCCGTGTACACCCTGGTGGAACAACTCTACACCGGGTCACAGCGTGCCTTAGCTGTGGTGGCCCTATCCAACGAGGTGCCAACTCATCTGGCCGAAGTCCTGCGCCGGCTCGCTGTTCTGCCGCAGCGGATCCAGGAGCTACGACGGGCCTCCGCAAGAGCCGGAGCAATTGCCGCGCTGAGCCGGGCCAAAGCATTCTTGCCGGAGCTAGACCCGGCAGACATCGCCCTGGGTTACCCAAGCCTGAAGGAAGACGGCTCAGCCTTCGACCAGAAGGACTTCGCGGCATGTGTGAAGGTTGTACGCCCGGTGGCCACCCTCATCGGGAACGACACCAACTTAACCAAGTACCAGCCGGGTTATGATGCGGAGAATCAGAGGATTCCAACCCCTCGCTATGAAGCCCTCAATCTGATCCCTCCGGCTTGTCAGCACACCTTCGCCCCGGAGATTAACCCGGCCGGGTTAATTGACGAAGAAGCCCAGTTCGCAGCTCTCAGCGGCATCAACTGGAAATCATCGACCTTCGAGGTCTTGGGATCAGCCGGAGGAGAAGACAGAAATGAGCCGGGGACTTCAACTCAGCAGGCATCATAAGTTAGCTGGCGGCTTATCAAACATTGTTCCATCTTTGAAAAATTATTGTAATGGAGTAAGTGCAACAATTTATCTCTGCCGTGCCATCGTGCACGTTTTGAATGCAAAAGTCCTTTGAATTTGTCTCTTTGATATTTCTCCGGGTCATAATCATCCCTTTGTTTTTCTCAACCTCAAAAGATGCCTTTAAATATCTGCATAGAAAAGGCAAATCACAAGTCTCGAGGCGGCTTACCGCCCTGAGAAACAGGTGTGTGAGATAAATAACCCGGAATATGAATCAAAAAAGGCTGGTCCTTAATTATACTCTGAACATAGCCAAAATAACACACTTAACAGCCTGTAGACATCTTCCGGTTTAAATAACCCGGGCAGTAAGGTTGACACCTTAACTCTGATTTACTTGCTTTAATGACACCCATGACGAGCAACTAACACTGTAAACCAAAGTTAAGCCGGCAAGTGAGACCCGGCCATGCATACCTCAGAATAAACTTGTGAAAAAGCAGAAGAACTTAGGGGCTTCCGGTTCGAATACGACCAAAGACCCGGCCCCAAGGGGTTAAGCTAAGATTCGGATACGATCATATAGCCCCCAGTGGGTGTGGCGATGCCAATCAAGAGGGTACCGACAGCTATGTTCTCTTTGGTTCGAATATGACCCATGTTTGAACAGGAAGCCCCCAAGTGATTCTTAAAATTGTTTAACGACGCTGATTCGAATACGATCCACGTCGGTTCTCAGAGGGGTTAAGCTGTGATTCAAATATGACCAAAGGCAACTTCCCAATGAGCTCGGCACGTTGCCAATCAAGTGGGTATCGACAGCTATGTTCTCTTTGGTTCGAATACGACCCATGTTTGAACAGGAAGCCCCCAAGTGACCTTACTGCTTACGGCTAGATTCGAATACGATCATAAGCCGGATCCTCTTTTAAGTCAGCATGTAAAAAGCAACATACGCATATTTGGAGGAGAAAAAAGGACAAAGGTCCTGCTTTATTACTTATCATAATATATACATGTCTGAGATAAATATGTACACCACGAGAGCCGGTAGCTCAAGTGTAGTAAGGCCGAAGCTGAGTTATGTTCCACGGCCGACGGGTCTCCTCCTCAGATTTACGCAAATTTTTATGCTCCCGAATATCAATGAGGTAATATGACCCGTTGTGCAAGTTCTTGCTGACCACAAAGGGACCTTCCCAACGTGGGGATAACTTGTGTGCATCTGTTTGATCCTGGATGAGCCGGAGCACAAGGTCGCCTTCCTGGAAGACCCGGGATTTGACCCGGCGGCTATGATAACGGCGCAGGTCTTGTTGGTAAATCGCTGAACGGGCTGCTGCCACATCGCGCTGTTCGTCCAACAAATCCAGAGCATCTTGACGCGCCTGTTCATTATCCGTCTCAACATAAGCCGCCACGCGAGGTGAATCGTGACGGATGTCACTGGGGAGGACTGCTTCTGCTCCATAAACCATGAAGAAAGGCGTGAAGCCTGTAGACCTGTTAGGAGTAGTGTTGATGCTCCATAAGACGGAAGGCAACTCCTCCACCCAAAAACCCGGCGTCCGTTGTAAAGGGACCAAAAGCCGGGGCTTGATACCCTTCAGAATTTCCTGGTTAGCTCTTTCAGCCTGACCATTGGATTGAGGATGAGCCACTGAAGAAACATCAAGTCGGATATGCTCTCGTTGACAAAATTCTTCCATGGCGCCTTTGGAGAGATTGGTGCCATTGTCAGTTATAATGCTGTGCGGAAAACCAAAGCGGAAAATCACCTTTTTCATAAATTGAACCGCCGTGGCTGCATCGCACTTGCTAACTGGCTCAGCTTCCACCCACTTTGTGAATTTATCAACTGCCACCAAGAGGTGGGTCTTCTTATCCTTGGACCGTTTAAAAGGCCCAACCATATCAAGCCCCCAGACCGCAAAGGGCCAAGTGATTAGGATCATCTTCAACTCCTGAGCCAGCACATGAGCCCGTCGTGAGAACCTTTGGCAACCATCACATTTACTGACCAAGTCCTCTGCATCAGCGTGAGCCGTCAGCCAATAAAAACCATGACGGAAAGCCTTGGCCACAAGAGATTTTGAGCCGGCATGATGACCACAATCCCCTTCATGGATCTCCCGCAAGATCTCTTGGCCTTCCGCAGGGGAGATACAACGTTAAAATGCCCCTGAAACACTGCGATGATGTAACTCGCCATCGATGACGATCATTGACTTAACCCGCCGGGTTATTTGCCTGGCCAAAGTTTCATCCTCAGGCAACTCTCCCCGGGTTATATAAGCCAGATACGGCATTGTCCAGTCTGGTATGACATGAAGAGCCGCCACCAGTCGTGCCTCCGGGTCAGGGATAGCCAAGTCCTCCTCCGTAGGCAACCTAACCGAAGGGTTATATAGGACATCCAAGAAAGTGTTAGGCGGCATCGGTTTTTGCTGAGAGCCTAGCCGGCTTAAAGCATCAGCTGCCTCGTTCTTCCGGCGATCAATGTGCTCCACTTGGTATCCCTGAAAGTGCCCAGCAATGGCATCAACCTCGCGGCGATAAGCCGCCATGAGAGGATCCTTAGAATCCCAGGTGCCTGATACTTGTTGAGCCACCAGGTCTGAGTCACCAAAGCACCTTACCCGGCTTAAGCTCATCTCCTTAGCCACCCGAAGACCGTGGAGCAAAGCCTCGTATTCAGCCGCATTGTTAGTGCAAGGAAACATCAACCGTAGCACATAATGGAACTTGTCACCTTTAGGGGAAGCCAATACAACACCAGCCCCCGAGCCCTCCAACTGTCTGGACCCATCGAAGTGGATAGTCCAATAAGTGTTATCCGGCTTTTGCTCAGGCACTTGAGACTCCGTCCAATCATTGATGAAATCCACCAAAGCCTGAGATTTAACAGCAGTGCGTGGCACATATTTGAGGCCATGAGGTCCAAGTTCTATAGCCCACTTAGCAATTCTCCCTGTAGCCTCTCTGTTCTGGATAATATCACCAAGAGGGGCAGAACTGACCACAGTGATGGGATGACCCTAAAAATAATGCTTGAGCTTCCGGCTCGCCATGAACACACCATATACGAGCTTCTGCCAATGCGGGTACCGCTGTTTGGACTCAATGAGCACCTCGCTGACATAATAAACCGGCCACTGAACCGGATGCTCCTTACCCGCCTCCTTGCGCTCCACCACAATAGCCACGCTGACGGCTCGTGCGTTTGCCGCCACATACAGTAGCAAGGGCTCCTTATCAACCGAAGCAGCCAGGACGGTGGGCTCTGCCAGTTGCTTTTTCAAATCCTCAAAAGCGGTATCAGCTGCATCATTCCAGACAAAGTTATCAGTTTTCTTCATCAACTGATATAAGGGCATAGCCTTCTCACCCAAACGGTTTATAAACCGGCTTAAAGCAGCGATGCGACCCGCCAAACGCTGAACGTCATTTATACATGCCGGCTTAGCTAGGGAGGTGATGGCCTTGATCTTCTCCGGGTTGGCCTCAATGCCTCTGTCAGAAACCAAGAAGCCCAATAGTTTGCCTGCAGGAACACCAAAAACACACTTGGCCGGGTTAAGCATCATCTTGTAGACCCGGAGATCATCGAAGGTTTCCCTTAAGTCATCTATCAGGGTTTCCTCCTTGATGGATTTAACCACAATATCGTCCACGTAAGCGTGAACATTGCGCCCGATCTGTTTATGAAGACAATTCTGTACACAACGCTGGTAAGTCGCCTGTGCACACTTGAGTCCAAAGGGCATAGAAACATAGCAGAAGGCTCCAAAGGGAGTGATGAATGCCATCTTCTCCTGGTCCTTAACTGCCATCTTAATCTGATGATACCCGGAATAAGCATCCAAGAAACTTAAGCGTGCACAACCTGTCGTAGCATCAATGATTTGATCAATACGGGGGAGAGCAAAAGGATCAGCCGGACACGCCTTGTTCAAATCCGTGTAGTCCACACACATCCGCCAGGTGCCGTTCTTCTTGAGCACGAGCACCGGGTTAGCCAACCATTCTGGGTGAAAAACTTCAACAATAAACCCGGCCGCTAAGAGTCGGGCCACTTCCTCACCAATGGCTTTCCGCCTCTCCTCATTAAACCGTCGAAGGAACTGTCTGACTGGCTTAAATTTCGGATCAATATTGAGAGTATGCTCAGCGAGTTCTCTAGGTACACCTGGCATGTCAGAAGGCTTCCACGCAAAGATGTCCCTATTCTCACGGATGAACTCGATGAGCGCGCTTTCCTATTTTGGATCCAGATTGGCACTGATGCTAAACTGCTGAGATGAATCTCCTGGGACAAAATCAACAAGCTTAGTTTCATCAGCCGACTTAAATTTCATTGCCGGCTCAGCCTCCGTAGTCGGCTTCTTTAAAGAAGTCATGTCTGTTGGGTCAACATTGTCTTTGTAAAACTTCAACTCCTCTGTTGCACAAACAGACTCTGCATAAGCCGCATCACCTTCCTCACACTCGAGAGCCACTTTCCGGCTGCCGTGAACCGTGATGGTCCCATTGTGACCCGGCATCTTGAGTTGTAAGTACACATAACACGGCCGTGCCATGAACTTGGCGTAAGCCGGCCATCCAAATATAGCATGGTATGGACTTCTTATCTTGACCACCTCAAAGGTCAATTTCTCCACCCTGTAGTTGTTCTCATCACCAAAAGCCACTTCTAATTCGATCTTGCCGACTGGATAAGCCGACTTACCAGGTACCACACCATGGAAGATAGTGTTTGACTGGCTGAGGTTCTTATCAACCAGCCCCATACGGCGAAAAGTCTCATAATAGAGGATGTTGATGCTGCTACCTCCATCCATGAGTACCTTTGTGAACTTATAACCTCCCACCTGAGGAGCTACCACTAAGGCCAAGTGGCCCGGGTTATCCACCCGGGGGGGTGATCCTCCCTACTCCACACTATAGGCTGCTCAGACCACCGCAAGTAGCGTGGAAACGCCGGCTCGACAACATTCACAGCCCTCTTGTGAAGCTTCTGATCTCGTTTGCACAAACTAGTGGTGAACACATGATACTGTCCACCGCTAAGCTGCTTCGGGTTGGTCTGATAACCCCCCTGCTGCTGTTGATGACCCTGACCAGACTGTTGATTAAAGCCCCCTTGACCGTTTTGAGGACCGGAATTTGAGCTGCTGCCCGTGCCATGAAAACCGCCGGCGCCTGAGCCGCCGCCCGGGCCATTGTAGCTCTTAAAGGCCTTCATGATCGCGCAATCCTTCCACAGATGAGTCGCTGGCTTCTCTCTAGAGCCATGCCTTGGACAAGGTTCATTCAACAGCTGCTCCAGCGTTGGACCTGACCCGCCGCCTCGGGGAGGGGGCCTCCCCTTGCGTCACGGGTTACTACCTTGGGAGTTGGCGTTGGCTACAAACTCTAGGCTGCCATCGGCCTTACGCTTGCCTCCTCCTTGGTTCCCCGGGTTAAACTGAGGACCCTTGCCATTGCCGTTCTTTTTTCCCTTCCCTGTCCTTTCATCGTCTGAAGGGGGATCCTTGGTACCATCAGAATCGGCGTACTTGACAAGAGCCGCCATTAGGGTACCGATATCGGTGCAGTCGCGTTTAAGCCGCCCGAGTTTCATCTTAAGGGGGACAAAGCGACAGTTCTGTTCCAACATTAAGACTGCATAGCCGGCATCCATCTTATCTGATGAATGTATGATCTCCTTGACCCGGCGAACCCAATGGGTCGTGGATTCACCCTCCTACTGCTTACAGTTAGTCAGATCCACAATTGACATAGACTGCCTGCAGGTATCTTTGAAGTTTTGAATGAACCAGGCTTTCAGCTCAGCCCAAGACCCAATGGAGTTCGGCGGTAGCCCTTTCAACCACGTGCGGGCAGTTCCATCTAACATCATGGTGAAATATTTGGCCATGGCTGCCTCACTGACCTCCAGCAATTCCATAGCCATCTCATAACTCTCAGTCCAGGCTGCAGGCTGTAAGTCCGCCGTATAGTTAGGCACCTTCCTAGGGCCCTTGAAGTCCTTAGGTAGACGTTCATTACAGATGGCTGGTACCAAACAAGGGACACCCCCGGTCCTGGTAGAAATACCCACATCAACGGACGTCGTTGGATAAGCCGGGGGGGTCTGGTAAGCCGTCAATTGAGGCACCTGCTCCGCCTCTTGCCGCGCTTGGTTTGCCGCATAAAAGGCCCCATTATGAGCCGGGCCATGGCCAGGGGGCGGGTCATAGCGTCGGACATTACTTGAGCCGGTTGCTAAGACCATGTGCCGGCTGTAACTCGGGCTCTGGCCTGGACAAGGGGTCGAGTGGATCCTGTCCCGGCTGTAGGAGTACGCCTCTTGCTGTGCCAGTGCCGTCTGCAGGAGTTCCCTGACCCGGCGGGTTTCGATGGCCGCCGGAGAATCGCCGTCAATGGGAAGAGTCGCTAGTCGCGCTGCCGCAGCCACCATGTTCTCCTGCGGGTTATCATAATGACCTGGGGGTATTGGCACCTACTGAGGCGGGGCAGGGGGCACCTGGGGAGGCCCCATCACTCGAGGCTGAATAAGGGGTCCAGACCCGGGCGCAATGACCCCTGGCGGGTTACTAGACCCTGCACCCGGCGTGTTGAAGAGATTGTGTGGATCGTAAACCGGTGGAAGCCGAGACTGGGCCTTCTGATGCCTCCTTCTCATGATCTCGTTGGCCGCGTTCTGATCCATCGTGAGTTGGAAGGACTGCGCCTGAATCAGCTGAGTCCGGGCGTCGAGACCTGCCCGCTCCGCAGCCAGCCTGATCCCTTCCGCTGCAAGGTCCTCTTTAGCTTTTATCAAATCCAATTTTAACTGTGCCACCTCCGCATCATGCTGAGCTTGATTCGCTGGGTCAACCGTGGCGGTTAAGAAGGCCGTCATCTTGTCCGTGAGATCCATCAGCACCTGAGCCGGAGAAGGCACCGGGTTTCCCGATCCAGCAGCGGGGTTCTGAACAGGCTGCGCACCAGCCATAAAAACTCCAACCTGACTTGGCGGCTCAAAAAGGTCCGGAATACTGTCGCCATCGGAACAACCCATGAGCCTGCCATCTTGAAGTTGGTACAACGAGTTTGATTCATCGGTGGCCGACTCGCCGTCAAAGCCGGTGGCCGACTCGCCGTCAGAGCCGGTGGCCGCCTCATCACCAGACCCAGATGGATCAGAGGGCCCTCCATGGATGCATCCCACAAAAGCGCACCTTACGGCAGGCCGGGCCCGGGCGGGTCGTGCGCACTGAGCCGTTTCGATGAGATCGGCGCAGAGATCCGGCTCGGGGCCTGGCTCACCAATCTTGCCAATGAAGACATGAATTCCGCCGAAGGGGACCCGGTACCCGTACTCAATTGAGCCAGAGACGGGGCCCCAGTCCGCATCGTCGATGTAGAGCTTGCCGCGACGACTCTTGGTCATCCGGCCTACAGCGTATCCCTTGAGCCCTTCGAAGCTGCCCTTCAAGAACTCAAATCCACCGTGCGCTTGCCCCACGGTGGGCGCCAACTGTCGTGGAATTGTCACGGCAGATGTCCTCGAGCTAGGACTTAGTCGCGGAGCCATCGCAGCTAGGAAGCTTGGAGGGGTTAATGCGGGACAAGGAACACGAGGGTTTATACTGGTTCGGCCCCTTACGGTGAAGGTAAAAGCCTACGTCCAGTTTGAGGTGGTATTGATTAAGGTTACGATCACCAGGGAGCTAAACAGCTATGCCCGGCTCTCGATGAGATTGTTCTCGCCACCAATCCGCTACCGGGTCGTCCCTTTATATAGGGAGGCTGACGCCCAGCAGCCCTTAGATTCCCGGCCGGCTTATAAGAGTATCCGGCTCGGACTCTAAACTATACTTGCCTTACGCTACAAGTTCTACAATAATAATTATAACTACGGGCCTTAAACCATATCCGGGTCTCAGCCCATCGTCTTGAAACTTGGCTCCGGGCTTCTGGCAACGATCGTACGAGTAACCCGGCCCCTCCTGGCGGGTGACTCTAAGGTCCATATCCTCAACAGCTGCGGTAGCTGTTTCATTTCAATTCCCAATGTATATAGATCCCCTTTTACTGCATAGAGGCTCCGTTCGAACCTGCGAACTTCTTCTGCGTCTGTTTTAGGTCTAGAAACTTTCCTCTTTAGTCGACCATTTTGATCCAAATTAGTTACTGCGATGTGTGAAACCTGTTTTCACCACACTTAGTAAAAAACTGCATCTGCTGAGTCATGGCGGCTTACATTTCCGGCTTAAAGAAGCCGCGCGCCGTAAAATTTTCTAGCTCAAAAGAAACCACGCGCCGTAAAATCCTCCGGCTCATTTATGATAAAGCTGTAGACAATTTGAATTACTCTCGATACTTCCAGCGGCTTAGATACCCCAATGTACTTAACCATATGTCATTAGGCCCCTTCATAAGCCGCCACTTTGAACATTGAACTGTAAATTTCCTCCGGCTTATAATTGAACCGGATATTTCCTGTTATCATAGGCTTCCGACTTTCACCATGCCTCCCAAAGCTCCCAAAGCACCCATCACGTGCAACTGGCTAAGGTCCAACGTCACTGATGAAACCTTAGCGGACTTTGTGAAGACGGGCTACCTACCCAAAAAGGATGTCATGTCTTACCGTGCCCCTGACCCGTCAGAGGAGAGACCACAACCAAGGGAGGGTGAGGTAGTGATTTTTGCTGATCACATGAGCCGGGGCTTCGCACCGCCCGGCTCAAAGTTCTTTAGAGATGTGCTGAATTTCTTTGATCTGCGGCCACAAGACATAGGACCCAATTCCGTGTCAAACATATGCAACTTCCAAGTATTCTGCGAAGTCTACCTTGGAGAAGAGCCCAGCCTTCTGCTCTTTAGAGAGCTATTCTATTTGAACCGCCAGAATGAGTGCGCCAACGGACCGAGCCTGGAACTTGGTGGAATCTCTATTCAACGCCGGAGAGACTGCCTTTTTCCTTACGCTGAGCCGCCAAGCCACCCAAAGGACTAGAACCAGACATGGTTCTACTGCCAGGACACTTCGCCGGCTGACGAGAGCCCGCTGCCCGGCTTTCGTCCCTCGCGTCTGGAACCAACTCACCCTCTGTCAGACAAGCTATCTCAGGCGGAGCGCCAACCTCTGATCCCCACCATCAACAAAATCAAGGCTCTCCTGGGAAATGGCCTCAATGGCATTGATCTGGTCCGGATCTGGATCTCGTGGCGGGTGATCCCCTTGAGCCGCCGCCCCGGCTTAATGTGCGATTACACGGGCCGGAAAGATGACCCCCTGCGACACAGCCGCAACGGTCTTCCTGAAGACGTTGCTGAAGACATGACCAAGGCCCTCTTGAATGAGAGCTTGGCAGACTGCGGGAGGACCGGCTTAAGCCCCTTCTGCAAGACCAACCCGGCCCTAGCGGTAAGCCGCTGATCTGAACATCTTACTTTCTCCTTTAGATAGTTTTCATCTGAACCTTAAGAAATCTTCATTGTATTTTTTAGGCTGATGATAAATTCTGGAAGGTCAGGTATGACCATGAGGCGGCCAAGAAGGCCAGGAAAGCTAACAAAGCCGCCAGGAGAGCCGCTCCCCGCAAGAAGGGAAGCAGGCCTACCGCCTCAGATCTGCTTCAACTAAGTGATAGCTCCGAGTCAGAGGTAACCCCTGAACCTGTAAGTTCTTGTTGTATCTCTTGTTTCTTCCTGTCCACCTTATTGATACTGATCATCAGCAGGATGACACCGGAGCAAGTAACCCAGTGACCGAAGAGGTAATGACACTTTCCTCCGACTCGGAGCCCTTGCCAAGGCTGAAAGTCCGAAGAGTAACCCGGAAAGTAAGATTTTCACATCCTTTAGCTTATCAAGATCCTCAATTTCTTTTGAAGCGACAGATTCATGAGAGCCGGCGGCACACCCGGACCAACAAGCATGCTGACCTCTCCTCCGGGTTACCTGAAGCGTCGAGGAAACGCCGGACCGAGGTTATCTCCCACTTGTATCCTTTTCATCCTTTGGCGGGTGTTATACGTCAACCGCTCAATTCTTCTGATTCAAACTATCAGGAAACTTCACCTTCCTCTGGTGACTCGATGCAATCAAACCTGCTGGCCTTCAAGACCGTACCCGGGTAATGATAATCATCTCTTGTTGTGCTTATCTTTACTCATACTTTTGTACTAACCTTTTTGTCCTTTCAGTGCCCAGGCAAAGCTCAGCAAGAGGGCGAAGAAGAATAAGCCGGTCGAAGAGCCGGTCTTGCCTGAGCCGGAGGTTGCAGCTCAAGAACCGCCAGCCGCCTCTGCTCCTGAAGCCACCACTCCAACCGATGAACCAATCATAGAGACTTCTGCTAATCCGGAGACCTCCAGCCCGGCTCAGCCGGCCGATGACCCGGACGTGGTAATCACCCGGACGGAGTTTGTTGAGCCGGGGAGTCCCACTGCGCTGGCCAAGTGCTCCGCCAAGGAAGAGTTGCTAGAGCGCCGCCGGGCCAAGCTGGACCTCACCAACTATGCTAACCTGAGCATCGGAGAGATCGTCTCCGGCTATGTCAGTCAGGTGCACAACAGCCGGGATTTGGAGATCAACATGGTGAATCAGATACAGCAGAAGTCTGAGGTACCACTCTATTGCTTACTGCATAGTTATCTTTACCATACTCTATCCCCCAAGTCTACTACTTATGATAGAATATGTTGTAGACTTATCTTCCGGCTTACTCTCATGAACCGGTAATTTTGTAGACAGAAACTTTCAACATGCATTAGCCCCCAAGTGCCAAGTGTCTTTGCTTGGAAAGTGCTTGGGACTTTAAAATTGCATGATAACTATTCATACTATAACCCGGAAATTGTGCAGGCTGCTTGCAAGAAGTTTGAGGCTGATATCTCTGATCTGAAGAGCCGCCTGAAGACTCAGGAAACTGAGACCCGGAAGGCCAATGCCAAATTTGAATCCAGCATTGCGGCTCAAGAGATGCTGAAGAAAAAGTTTGAAGCTGAAAGGAAGACTTGGGCCGAAGAGAAGGCTGCTCTTGTAAGCCGGGCCGAACAGGCGGAGAAGACTCTGTCGGAGAGAACCGCCGAACTCTCCGGCTTAAAACGCCATGAGTCACAAATGGTTGCCGCAATCTTCGGTAAGTCCTTCTGCCGGCTTTGAGCAAGTTTACAGTTTTTATGTCTCATAACTCCCATCATTGCCAGCGGCTTATCTTACTTTGTTAAACAGGTCCAAGAAGCCAACCTCAATCAAAATGTGCTGACCAAGTTGAAGGCCGTGTACACTCTGGTGGAGCAACTCTACACCGGGTCACAGCGCGCCTTGGCCGTGGTGGCCCTATCCAATGAGGTTCCGACTCACCTGGCGGAAGTACTTCGCCGGCTGGCCGTTCTTCCTCAGCGTGTTCAAGAGCTGCGACGGGCCCCTGCAAGAGCCGGAGCCATAGCTGCTCTGAGCCGGGCCAAGGCTTTCCTTCCAGAGCTAGACCCGGCGGACATTGCCCTTGGTTACCCCAGCTTGAAGGAAGATGGCACCCCTTTCGACCAAAAGGACTTTGCTACCTGTGTGAAGATCGTGCGCCCGGTGGCCACCCTGATTGGGCATGACACTGATCTGACCAAGTACCAGCCGGGCTACGATGCAGAGAATCAGAGGATCCCTACTCCGCGTTACGAAGCCGTCAGCTTGGTCCCGCCGACTCGTAAGCACACTTTTGCCCCAGACATTAACCCGGCCGGGTTAATCGACGAGGAGGCTCAATTTGAAGCTTTGAGCGGCATTGACTGGAAATCGTCAACCTTCCAGGTCATGGGAACAGCCGGAGGAGCGGAGAGGGATGAGCCGGAAGCTTCAACTCGACAAGCATCTTAACTTGTAGGCGGCTCATGACTACATCTGAAAACAATGCCTCATCTTTTGGACTCGGGGAGTTCTGTAATAGAGTAGGATCAACATTTTAACTTTGTCGTGCCATTGAAGTTGCTTCCTTATATTCTTCCGGGTCATAATTGACCATTTATTTTCCTTAAGCTTAAATAGCTGTCTTTAACTATCCTGCATAGTAAAACAAGTCACAAGTCTCTAGGCGGCTTACCGCACTGAGAAATCATAGTCTCATATATATAACCCGGAATATGAATCTAAGTCACTCAAGACCGGTCCTCAATTATATCCTTGATATAACCGTAATAACATACTTACAGGCTTTCAAGTCCGCTTCCAGTTTGTGTAACCCGGATAATAAGGTTGGTACCTCAACTCCGGTTTACCTGTCTTGATAATGCTGATTGTGTGTAACTAACCTTGTGAATCAAAGTTAAGTCGGCGGAATAAGAACCGCCGTGTACACCGTTGATACAACCAGAAGAACTTATTGTAAGCCGGAAAATTAAACTTAGGGGCTTCCGGTTCGAATACGACCAGAGACCCGTCCCAAAGGGGTTAAGCTAAGATTCGAATGCGATCACATAGCCCCCAGTGGGTTTGGCGATGCCGATCAAGAGGGTACCGACAGCTATGTTCTCTTTGGTTCGAATACGACCCATGTTTGAACAGGAAGCCCCCAAATGACCTTGAGAGTTGTTTAACGACGCTGATTCGAATACGATCCACGTCGGTTCCCAAAGGGGGTTGAGCCATGATTCAAATATGATCAAAGGAAACTCCCCAATGAGCTTGGCACTTTGCCAATCAAATGGGTATCGACAGCTATGTTCTCTTTGGTTCGAATACGACCTATGTTTGAACAGGAAGCCCCCAAGTGACTTTATTGCGTACGGCTAGATTCGAATACGATCATAAGCCGGATCCACCTCCAAGTTACCATGTGATCTTGTAATGGAAACAACACATTTACCTTTGGAGGAGAAAAAGGACAGAGGTCCTGCTTTATTGCTTATCATAATATATACATGGCTTATAGAAATATGTACATTACGAGAGCCGGTGGCTCAAGTGTAATAAGGCCGAAGCTGAGCTATGTTCCACGGCCGACGGGTCTCTTCTTCCGACTTACGTGAGTCTTTATGCTCTCGAACGTCAATAAGATAGTATGACCCGTTGTGCAAGTTCTTGCTGACCACAAAGGGTCCTTCCCAAGGCGGGGATAACTTGTGCACATCTGTTTGATCTTGGATGAGCCGGAGCACCAGATCACCTTCCTGGAAAACCCGGGACTTAACCCGGCGACTGTGATAATGGCGCAGGTCTTGTTGGTAAATCGCTGAACGAGCTGCTGCCACGTCACGCTGTTCATCCAACAAGTCAAGAGCATTTTGGCGCGCCTGTTCATTGTCCGCCTCAACATAAGCCGCCACTCGGGGCGAGTCATGGCGGATGTCACTGGGGAGGACCGCTTCCGCTCCATAAACCATGAAGAAAGGCGTGTAACCCGTAGACCTGTTAGGAGTAGTATTGATGCTCCATAACACGGAGGGTAACTCCTCCACCCAACAACCCGGCGTCCGTTGCAAAGGGACTAAAAGCCGGGGCTTGATGCCTTTCAGAATCTCCTGATTAGCTCTCTCAGCTTGACCATTGGATTGAGGATGAGCCACTGACGAAACATCAAGCCGAATATGCTCTCGTTGACAAAACTCCTCCATGGCGCCCTTGGACAGATTGGTCCCATTGTCAGTTATAATGCTGTGTGGAAAACCAAAGCGAAATATCACCCTTTTCATAAACTGAACCGCCGTGGCTGCGTCACACTTGCTAACTGGCTCTGCTTCAACCCATTTTGTGAATTCGTCAACTGCCACCAAGAGGTGGGTCTTCTTGTCTTTGGACCTTTTAAAAGGCCCAACCATATCAAGCCCCCAGACCGCAAACGACCAAGTGATTGGTATCATCCTCAGCTCCTGAGCCGGCACAAGAGCCCGTCGTGAGAACCTTTGGCAACCATCACATTTACTGACCAAGTCCTCCGCATCAGCATGAGCCGTCAGCCAATAAAAACCATGACGGAAAGCCTTGGCCACAAGGGATTTTGAGCCGGCATGATGGCCACAATCCCCTTCATGAATCTCACGCAAGATCTCTTGACCTTCCTCAGGGGAGACACAACGCTGGAACGCTCCCGTAACACTGCGGCGATGTAGCTCACCATTGATAACAACCATTGACTTAGACCGCCGGGTTATTTGCCTGGCCAAAGTTTCATCCTCAGGCAAATCTCCTCGGGTCATGTAAGCCAAGTATGGCACCATCCAGTCCGGGGTGATGTGGAGAGTCGCCACCAACTGTGCCTCCGGGTCAAGGACAGCCAAATCTTCCTCTGTAGGTACCTTAACAGAAGGGTTATGCAAGACGTCCAGAAAAGTATTAGGCGGCACCGGTTTTCGCTGAGAGCCCAGCCGGATTGATGCATCAGCCGCCTCGTTCTTCCTGCGGTCGATGTGCTCTACTTGGTAACCCTGAACAGTCCAGCAATGGCATCAACTTCACGGCGATAAGCCGCCATGAGAGGGTCCTTGGAATCCCACTTGCCTGATACTTGTTGCGCCACCAAGTCTGAGTCGCCGAAGCACCTTACCCGGCTCAAGCTCATCTCCTTAGCCATCCGAAGACCATGAAGCAAGGCCTCATACTCAGCCGCATTGTTAGTGCAAGGAAACATCAACCGTAACACATAATGAAACTTGTCACCTTTAGGGGAAGCCAAATACAACTCCAGCCCCCGAGCTCTCCAATTGCCTGGACCCATCGAAATGAATAGTCCAATATGTATTATCCGGCTTTTCCTCCGGCACTTGTAGCTGTGTCCAATCGTTGATGAAATCCACCAAGGCTTGAGATTTAACAGCAGTGCGTCGTACGTATTTTAGACCATGAGGCCCAAGCTCTATAGCCCACTTAGCCACTCTCCCTGTAGCTTCTCTGTTTTGGATGATATCTCCAAGGGGAGCAGAACTAACCACAGTGATAGGGCGACCTTGGAAGTAATGCTTAAGCTTCCGGCTTGCCATGAACACACCATAAACAAGCTTCTGCCAATGTGGATACCGCTGTTTGGACTCGATGAGCACTTCACTGACGTAATAAACCGGCTGCTGAACCGGATGCTCCTTGCCCTCTTCCTTGCGCTCCACCACCACAGCCACACTGACAGCCCGTGTGTTAGCAGCTACATACAGTAATAAAGGCTCCTTGTCAACCGGAGCAGCAAGGACTGGGGGCTCTGCCAGCTGCCTCTTCAAATCCTCAAAAGCAGTATTAGCTGCATCATTCCAAACAAAGTCATCAGTTTTCTTCATCAACTGGTATAATGGCATAGCCTTCTCACCCAAACGGCTTATAAACCGGCTTAAAGCAGCGATGCGACCCGCCAGGCGCTGGACGTCGTTTATACACGCCGGCTTAGCCAGAGAGGTGATTGCCTTGATCTTCTCCGGGTTAGCTTCAATGCCTCTGTTAGAAACCAAGAAACCCAAGAGCTTGCCTGCAGGAACACCAAAAACACACTTGGCCGGGTTAAGCATCATCTTGTTGACCCGGAGATTATCAAAGGTTTCCCTCAGATCATCTATCAAGGTTTCCTTCTCCCTGGACTTAACCACAATATCATCCACATAGGCATGAACATTGCACCCAATCTGGTTGTGAAGACAGTTCTGCACGCAACGCTGATAAGTCGCCTGTGCACTCTTGAGTCCAAAAGGCATAGACACATAACAGAAGGCTCCAAAGGGAGTGATGAACGCCGTCTTCTCCTAGTCCTTCACTGCCATTTTAATCTGATGATATCCAGAATAAGCATCCAAGAAACTTAAGCGCTCGCAACCCGCTGTAGCATCAATGATTTGATCAATACGGGGAAGCGTAAAAGGATCAGCCGGACATGCCTTGTTTAAGTCCGTGTAGTCCACACACATTCGCCAGGTGTCGTTCTTCTTGAGCACGAGCACCAGGTTAGCTAACCACTCTGGGTGAAAGACTTCAACAATAAACCCGGCCGCCAAAAGCCGGGCCACCTCTTCACCAATGGCTTTCCGCCTCTCTTCATTAAACCGCCGAAGGAATTGCCTGACCGGCTTAAATTTCGGATCAACATTGAGAGTGTGCTCAGCGAGTTCTCTAGGTACACCTGGCATGTCAGAAGGTTTGCATGCAAAAATGTCCCTATTCTCACGGATGAACTCGATGAGCGTGCTTTCCTATTTTGGATCCAGATTGGCACTGATGCTAAACTGCTGAGATGAATCACCTGGAACGAAATCAACAAGTTTAGTCTCATCAGCCGACTTAAATTTCATTTCCGGCTCATGCTCCGTAGTCGGCTTCTTCAGAGAGGTCATATCTGTTGGGTCAACATTGTCCTTGTAAAATTTCGACTCCTCTGTTGCACAAACAGACTCTGCATAAGCTGCATCGCCTTCCTCACACTCCAAGGCCACCTTCCGGCTGCCGTGAACTGTAATGGTCCCATTGTGACCCGGCATCTTGAGCTGTAAATACACGTAACACGGCCGAGCCATGAACTTGGCGTAAGCCGGCTGCCCAAATATGGCATGATACGGACTTCTTATCTTGGCCACCTCAAAGGTCAATTTTTCCACCCTGTAGTTGTACTCGTCTCCAAAGGCCACTTCCAACTCGATCTTGCCAACTAGATAAGCCGACTTACCAGGCACCACACCATGGAAAATAGTGTTTGACTGGCTGAGGTTCTTATCAATCAACCCCATACGACGAAAGTCTCATAATAGAGGATGTTGATACTGCTGCCTCCATCCATGAGCACCTTAGTGAACTTATATCCTCCCACCTGAGGAGCCACCACCAAGGCCAAGTGACCCGGATTATCAACCCGGGGAGGGTGGTCCTCCCTACTCCACACAATAGGCTGCTCGGACCATCTTAAATAGCGCGGAACCGCCGGCTCAACAGCATTCACAGCCCTCTTATGAAGCTTGTGATCTCGCTTACACAGACTGGTGGTAAATACGTGATACTGTCCACCGTTAAGCTGCTTTGGATTGGTCTGATAACCCCCCTGCTGCTGTTGATAACCCTGGCCAGACTGCTGATTAAAGCCCCCTTGACCGTTCTGTGGATTAGAATTTGAGCCGCCGCCCGGGCCAAGAAAACCGCCAGCGCCTGAGCCGCCGCCCGGGCCATTGTTGCCATTAAAGGCATTGGAATTCTAAAAAGCCTTCATGATCGCGCAATCCTTCCATAAATGAGTAGCTGGCTTCTCCCTAGAGCCGTGCCTTGGACAAGGTTCATTCAACAGCTGCTCCAGCGTCGGGCCTGACCCGCCGGCTCGGGGAGGTGGCCTCCCCTTGCGTTGCTGGTTATTACCCTGTGAGCTGGCGTTGGCCACGAACTCTAGGCTGCCGTCGGCCTTGCGCTTGCCACCTCCTTGGTTCCCCGGGTTATCCTGGGGACCCTTGCCATTGCCATTCTTCTTTCCCTTTCCTGTCCTTTCATCATCTGAAGCGGGGTCCTTGGTACTATCAGAGTCGGCATACTTGACGAGAGCCGCCATCAGCGTACCCATATCATTGCAGTCGCGCTTAAGCCGCCCGAGTTTCATCTTCAGGGGCAGGAAACGACAATTCTGCTCCAACATTAAGACTGCGGAGCCAGCATACATCTTATCGGATGAATGTATGATCTCTTTGACCCGGCGAACCCAATGCGTCGTAGACTCACCCTCCTGCTGTTTACAGTTAGTCAAATCCACAATTGACATAGACTGCCTACAGGTATCCTTGAAGTTTTGGATGAACCGGGCTTTCAGCTCCGCCCAAGACCCGATGGAATTCGGTGGCAGCCTCTTCAACCAAGTGCGGGCAGTCCCATCTAACATCATGGTGAAGTACTTGGCCATCGCCGCCTCACTGACCTCCAGTAATTCCATGGCCATCTCGTAACTCTCGATCCAGGCTCTGGGTTGTAAATCAGCCGTGTAATTCGGCACCTTCCTAGGCCCTTTGAAGTCCTTGGGTAGTCGTTCATTGCGGAGAGCCGGCACTAAACAAGGGACACTCCCAGTCCTCGTAGGGATACCCACGTCGACGGAAGTCGTCGGATAAGCCGGGGGTGTCTGGTAAGCCGTCAACTGAGGCGCCTGTTCCGCCTCTTGTCGCGCTCTGTCTTGGTCTGCTGCGCAAAAGGCTCCATTATGAGCCGGGCCATGGCCAGGGGGCAAGTCATGGCGTCGGACATTACTTGAGCCGGTCGCTGAAACCATGTGTCTGCTATAACTCGGGCTCCGGCCTGGACGAGGGGTTGAATGAATCCTATCCCGGCTGTAAGAGTACGCCTCTTGCTGCGCCAGCGCTGTCTGAAGGAGTTCCCTGACCCGGCGGGTTTCAACAGCTGTTGGAGAGTCGCCGTCCATTGGGAGAGCCGCCAGCCGTGCTGCTGCGGCGACCATGTTCTCCAGCGGGTTAGCATAATGACCCCGTGGTATTGGCACATACTGAGGCGGGGCAGGGTTCACCCGGGGAGGCCCCATCACTGGTGGCTGAACAGGGGTCCCAGACCCGGGCACTGTGATCCCCGGCGGGTTACTAGACCCTGCACCTGGCGTGTTGAAGAGGTTTCGAGGATCGTAGACCGGAGGGAGTCGAGATTGGGCCTTTTGATGCCTCCTTCTCATGACTTCATTGGACGTGTTCTGATCCATCGTGAGCCGGAAGGATTGCGCCTGAATCAACTGAGTCTGGGCGTCGAGGGCCGCCCTCTCCGCAGCCATCCTGATCCCTTCTGCTGCTAGATCCTCCTTGGCTTTCACTAGATCTAACTTTAACTGTGCCACCTCCGCGTCATGCTGAGCTTGATCCGCCGGGTCAACCGTGGCGGTCAATAGGGCCGTCATCTTGTCCGTGAGATCCATCAACACCTGAGCTGGCGAGGGCACCGGATTTCCTGACCCGGCGGTCGGGTTTTGAACAGGCTGTGCACCGGCCATGAAGATTCCAACCCGGCTCGGAGGCTCAAAGGGGTCCGGAATACTGTCACCATCAGAACAGCCCCTGAGCCTGCCATCTTGAAGTTGATACAACGAGTCTGACTCATCTGTGGATGATTCCCCGTCAGAGCCGGCGGCCATCTCATCACCAGATCTAGACCCTACAGAGAGTCCTTCATGGATACATCCCACAAAAGCATGCTTCAAGGCAGGTAGGGCCCGGGCGGGTCGTGCGCGCTGAGCCGTCTCGATGAGATTGGCGCAGAGATCCGGCTCAGGGCCCGGCTGACCAATCTTGCCAATGAAGACATGAATTCCGCCGAAGGGGACCCGGTACCCGTACTCAATTGAGCCGGCATCGGGGCCCCAGTTTGCATCGTCGATGTAGAGCTTCCCGCGATGACACTTGGTCATCCGGCCCACAGCGTATCCCTTGAGCCCTTCGAAGCTTCCCTTCGAGAACTCAAATCCACCGTGCGCTGGCCCCACGGTGGGCGCCAACTGTCGTGGAATTGTCACGGCAGATGTCCTCGAGCTAGGACTTAGTCGTGGAGCCATCGCAACTTGGAAGCTTAAAGGGGTTAAGCGGGACAAGGAACACGAGGGTTATACTGGTTCGGCCCCTTACGGTGAAGGTAAAAGCCTACGTCCAGTTGAGGTGGTATTGATTAGGGTTTCGATGATCAGGGAGCTTAACTGCTATGCCTGGCTCTCGACGAGATATTTTCTGTCTCCTGAACCGCCGCCGGGTCGTCCCTTTATATAGAGAGGTTGATGCCCAGCGGCTCTCAGAGTCCCGGCCGGCTCTTAAGAGTGTCCGGCTCGGACTCTCAACTATTCTTGCCTTACACTACAAGTTCTACCATAATAACGGTTGTAACTATGGGCCTTAAGCCATCTCCGGGTCTTAAGCCCATCTTTGGCCCACCGTCTTCAAGCTTGGCGCTGGGCTTCTGGCGATGACCATTATGAGTAACCCGGCCCCTCCAGGCGGGTGACTCTAAGGTTTATATCCTCAACAGGTCTCGTAGTGTCTTAAAGAGTACTTGGCTATGCCGACTCGGGGACGCTTCGTATGTCATGTGCACAACCTTGTACATGATGGTGCTGTACGATTGAGCCCGTGTGGGCCCCACCACGAAAACTTCGGACGAAATATCTATCATTAGTTTGTTCCGGCTTATTCTGCAAGCAAATACTTTGTTTTGTTTTGTATTGTGGTATTCGAGTTCCTTCGAAATCATATGTTGATTCCATATCTTTTTCAAGTGGCTTCTCAACTTATGGAAGTGTGATGATTTACTATGGAATTCATTCGTTCATCTTCGTTCGAATGTTTATTGTGAAGACTATATGTTGCAATTTCTATTCGTTGATTCTACTTATCTATTTGTCTATCAAGATGCTAACGGATGTCACCCTCTTCAGGATGGCTCCGCCAACGCGTCAGAATCCGGATCGCAATGAAGGGAGTCAAGCGAACCCTCCGCCACCACCTCCGCCTCTGGAGGCATGGCAAGCTATCATGGCAGCCACCAACGCCAATGCTCAGATGATTCTGCAACTCTTGCAAGAACGTACTCAAGGGCAAGGCAATCAAGGCAATCAAGGTCAAGGCAACAATCAGCCTAACTTTGCTACTCTCAACCAGTTTCTCGCAAATCAGCCCAAGTCTTTCAGCTACTGTGCCGAGGCCACGGATGCCGATGATTGGCTCATGGACATCAACAAGCATTTTGAATGTAGCAATGTCAGGCCTGAGGACTATGTCAAGTTCGCTTCTTTTCAGCTCAAGGACCAAGCTGCTGATTGGTTTCAGCAATACAAAGATTCCAGAGGAGGTCGTGTGATCACTTGGACTGACTTCTGTCGGGACTTCAAAGCGCACCACATTCCACAAAGTGTTGTTGAGAGCAAGCGTGAGGAGTTCCGCAATCTCAAGCAAGGAAACATGTCTGTGTATCAATACAACATTCAGTTTCAGAAACTTGCTCGCTTCGCTAAACAAGACGTTCCTGATGAAAAGAGCATGATCTATCACTTCAGAGGTGGCCTTAGAGAGGATCTGCAGTTAGCTCTCGTTCTTGTTGAGCCTACTCAGTTTGATCAATTCTATAATATGGCACTGAAGCAAGAGGCTGCTCAGCTCAAGCGTGAGGCTTCTAAGAAGAGAGTCAGAGATGCAGTTCAGTCTTCTTCTTCCTCACTTGTGGCAGCTAAGCAACAGAAGTTCTGGTTGCCTCCTCCTCCGTTTCATCAGCCTTACCAGCAGAAGAACAACGGTGGCCATGTTTCTTCCAACTCTTCCAACTCTGGCTATCAGAACAAGTCTCAGAATCAAGCTCCAAAGTCCAATGCTCCTTATCACCGTCCACTCTCAGAGGTGACTTGCAACAAGTGTCAGCAGAAAGGTCACTATGCTAACAAGTTCTTCAACCAAAGGCGCCTGCCTCCTCCTCCTCCTGTCAGATCTTCCAGCAATGCAGTGGTCAAGCATAATCCAAAGTTTGCAAAGGTGAACATGATGAATGCAGCTCAAGCGGAGGAATCTACTGATGTGATAATGGGTAATCTTCCTGTTAATGATATTCCTGCAAAAGTTCTTTTTGATACTGGTGCATCGCTTTCTTTCATATCAAGACCATTTGCATCTAAGCATGAATTGCATTTCCAAGGATTGCCTAGACCGTTAGCAGTTGTCTCTCCGGGAAAATGCATGAATGCAAGTTCCATGGTTCCGGATGTTTCCATCAAGATGGGAAACTATAAATTTCTGTCTTCTCCATTTGTTCTTGATGACTCGGATATTGATCTTATTCTCGGGATGGACTGGCTTTCTAAGCACAAGGCTCAACTTGATTGTGCTGCCAGGGAAATTCAATTGACACACTCTTCTGAGGATGTGATTATTTATGCCGCTCATGATGAAACCATTCGGTTTTTTTCTCTCAATGAGAAGGGCGAATTGAATGCCATCTCTCAGATTCCAGTTGTTTGTGAGTATCAAGATGTCTTTCCAGAAGAGCTTCCGGGTATGCCTCCTCATCGGCCAGTTGAGTTCGTTATCGATCTTGAGCCGGGTACTGAACCTGTTTGCAAGCGTCCATACAAGCTTGGACCCAACGAGCTGAAGGAATTGAAGAAACAGCTCGATGAACAAGAGAGTTTGGGTTTGATCAGACCGAGTTCTTCTCCATGGGGTTGTGGTGTTCTTTTTGTCAAGAAGAAGGATGGCACGGACCGACTTTGTGTCGACTACCGTCCATTGAACAAGAAGACAATCAAGAATAAGTATCCACTTCCCAACATCAATGAGCTATTTGAGCAACTCAAAGGGGCTAAAGTATTCTCCAAGCTTGACCTTCATATGGGTTATCATCAGATTCGCATTCGTGAATAAGATATTCCCAAGACAGCATTCAGAACAAGTTTTGGTTCTTATGAATATACTGTCGTGTCTTTCGGCCTTGTCAATGCTCCTCCAGTATTCTCTCGGATGATGAATTTCATCTTCAACCCCTATACCAATGAATTCGTCCTGGTGTATCTCGATGATATATTGGTCTTCTCCAAGAATAAGAAGGACCATGCCAAACATTTGCGATTGGTGCTCGACAAGCTCAGAGAGTATCAATTCTATGCGAAGTTCTCTAAATGTGAGTTTTGGCTCGATGAAGTTCTTTTCCTTGGTCACATCATCTCTACCAAGGGCATCGCTGTTAACCCCGAGAAGGTGTCCGCAATTGTGAATTGGGAACCTCCTCAGAATGTCAAGCAGCTCCGCAGTTTTCTTGGTCTTGCAAGCTATTGTCGAAGATTCGTTGAGAATTTCTCTAAGATTGCAAAGCCTCTTTCCAACCTTCTCCAGAAGCATGTGAAGTATGTCTGGTCTCCTGAGTGTGACGTTGCTTTCAACACTCTCAAAGAGAAACTCGTCACCGCTCCTGTCTTAACTCCTCCTGATGAATCCAAGCCATTTGAAGTTTTCTGTGATGCTTCTCTCCAAGGTCTCGGTGCTGTGTTAATGCAAGAGAAGAAAGTTGTGGCCTATACCTCTCGTCAGTTGAAGCCCAACGAAAAGAACTACCCCACTCACGATCTTGAGTTGGCAGCAGTTGTCCATGCATTGATAACGTGGAGACATCTCTTGTTGGGAAGACAAGTGGACATTTTCACCGATCACAAGAGTCTCAAGTACATCTTCACTCAGCCCAACCTCAACCTCAGGCAGAATCGATGGGTCAAAAAGATTCAAGAGTACAATCCGAGTATTGAATATACTCCAGGCAAAGCAAATGTCATTGCAGATGCTTTAAGCAGGAAGGCTTATTGCAACAGCCTAATTCTCAAGCCATCCAACCGGATCTTTGTGAAGCTTTCCGCAAGCTGAATCTCCAAGCTGTTCCTCAAGGCTTTCTTGCCAACCTCATAGTCTCTCCTACTTTGGAAGATCAAATTCATGAGGCACAACTCCTTGATGCCATGGTGAAGAAGGTGAAACGTGGTATCGACAAGGGTCTTTCCAAATACAAGTGCTATCGCATTGATGACAGAGACACTTTATTCTTCGAGGACCGGATTGTGGTTCCTAAAGGTGATCTAAGGAAAGTCATTATGAACGAGGCGCACAATTCTCTTCTTTCCATTCATCCTGGAAGTACGAAGATGTATCATGACCTCAAGCAGTCGTATTGGTGGACTCGAATGAAGCGAGAAATTGCTCAGTTCGTGAATGAATGTGATGTCTGTCGAAGAGTGAAAGCAGAACACCAACGACCAGCTGGTTTCCTCCAACCTCTTGCTATCCCAGAATGGAAGTTTGATCATATCGAAATGGACTTCGTGACTGGTTTTCCAAAGTCCAAGCGCGGAAATGACGCTATCTTCGTTGTCATTGACAAGCTTTCTAAAGTGGCTCATTTCCTTCCAATCAAAGAATCTATCACAGCAGCTCAGTTGGCAGAGCTATACACCTCCAGAATTGTCTCCTTGCACGGCATTCCACAATTGATTTCTTCAGATCGTGGAAGCATCTTCACCTCTAAGTTCTGGGACTCCTTCCAGAAGGCCATGGGCACCAACATTCGCTTCAGCACAGCTTTCCATCCTCAAACTAGTGGCCAAGTCGAGCGAGTCAATCAAATTCTTGAAGATATGCTCAGGGCTTGTGTCATTTCCTTTGGCATGAAATGGGAAGATTGTCTTCCATATGCCGAATTCTCCTACAACAACAGTTTCCAAGCAAGTTCGGGCAAGGCCCCATTCGAGATTCTCTATGGCAGAAAGTGCCGTACTCCTCTCAATTGGTCAGAGACTGGTGAATGCCAACTTCTTGGCAATGACTTAATCACTGAAGCTGAAGAAATGTGTAAAGTCATTCGTGATAATCTCAAAGCCGCGCAATCGTGTCAGAAGAGTTACTATGATAGTAAGCACCGTGATTTGGCTTTCGAGATCGGAGACCATGTCTACCTCCGCGTCTCTCCAATGAAAGGCACTCGTCGCTTCGGTATCAAAGGGAAGCTTGCCCCTAGATACGTGGGTCCTTTCAAGATCATTGGCAAAAGAGGCGACCTCGCCTATCAACTTGAGCTTCCTTCCAACTTCGCGAATGTGCACGATGTGTTCCACGTGTCATAGCTCCGCAAGTGCTTCAAGACGCATGAGCGCACTATCAACTTCGAAGAGATTGACCTCCAAGAAGATTTGTCTTATCATGAGCACCGCGTTGCTATTCTTGAAGAAACTGAGCGCAAGACTCGCAACAAGTCAATCAAATTCCTGAAAGTGAAGTGGTCGCACCATTCCGACCGGGAAGCCACCTGGGAACGCGAGGACCATCTCCGTTCCGAATATCCGGAGTTCTTTCAGTCCTAGATCTCGGGACGAGATCCTCTCGTAGTGGTGGAGTGTTGTAACACCCCGGATGTAACTTTCCATATTTGTAACTCCGACTCTTGCCATTTTCGGCTATGTGTTATGATATTCCCTCCATGGTCGGGTTTTGTTTTTCGTTTTGCATTTTGTTCATGTCATGCATTTCATATCATGTCATCATGTGCATTGCATTTGCATACGTGTTCGTCTCATGCATCCGAGCATTTTCCCCGTTGTCCGTTTTGTAATCCGGCGCTCCTATCTCCTCCGGTGCACCCCTCTTGTTTTTCTTTCGTGTGCGGGTGTCAAACGTTCTCGGAATGGACCGAGGCTTGTCAAGTGGCCTTGGTATACCACCCGGAGACCACCGGTCAAGTTTCGTTCCATTTGGAGGTCGTTTGGTACTCCAACGGTTAACCGAGCATCCGCAAAGTCCATTTGTGTGTGCAGAAAAACCCCCTTAAAAACCAGCTCAAAACCCACCAAACTCTCTTCCATGCTGTAGGTCGTTCGATCACGATCGTGTGGGCGAAAACCACACCTCATTTGGAGCCTCCTAGCTCCCTCTACCTATAAATATGTGACCCTCCCGAAAAACGAATGCAGTCCAAACCCTAACCCTCGTCCCTCCGCGCGCCGGACACGTCCGCCCGGCGCCGGACAAATCGCGCCGCCGCCCGCAGCCAGTGGCGCGCT
>NC_057802.1:401011346-401133690 GCF_018294505.1 Triticum aestivum | reverse complement strand
GTCTGCCTGCCGAGGCCGCCGCCATCCGCCGCCGCGCCCGAGGCCGCCGCCCTCGCCGCCGGACCGCGTCGTCGTCCTCCCGTGCTCAGGCCGCTCCTCCTCCGCCTCTTCTCCCTCCGGCCGCCGCGCCCTCCTCCACTCCGGCGAAACCCCGGCCGCCCCGACCTCGACGGGCTCGATCCAGATCGGTACAGGAACCCGAAGGTTGACTTTCTCGTTTCCCCGAAAATCTCCAAGTCCTGAGAATTCTTCAGCATGTGCCCCTGTTCTACATTGCATAACTCTCTGCATATAGCTCCGTTTTGTGCGTGTAATATGTCAAATTGTTCGCCTCGTGATGCTCTACATTTTGTTCAATTGCACCATGTTCATTAGAGGTCATCTTGATGCCCAGATCTGGGTTGCAAGAGTGCTAGTTGCTGTTATCTGCTGGTTCTTAACAGAACTTGGAGATTTGTCATTTTTGTATCATTTTACCTGTGCGTCTTTTGGGCATGAGCTCTACATGTGTTTTGTTGTATGCCATGCCATCTTTCCAGTGGTGTATACCATGTATTTTTGTGATCTCTGTGGTGACTAGTACAAGCATGCAAACTAGGCCCCGTAATATTTCTTATTTCAGGGACAGTGATTTCTCCAGGTCTTTGTCTGCTGTTATTTTGTTGCCATGTAAACTTGATGCTACAGAGAGATCCATGCTTATTTTGGAGATGTTCAGTAAGGATGTTTTGTAGATATAGTTGTAGTTGACCCATTCCTGCCCTTGTTTGCAATTATGGATTGCGATAGCATGACTCAATCTTGCTCTACTTTTGCTATTAAATATTTCTGGCAGATTCTTAACATGATATTCATTTTTGCCAAGCTTATTGTAGTTGATCCATACATGCTATGCTTTTATTCTTCCCATGAATAGCTTCATAAACATTCCATCTTGCTGTAGGTATGCTTTTTTTGTCATTCATTGCCTTGTGGTGAGTGCATCAAGCTCACAAATATGCCCTCATATTATTGTTTCTGCTATGCTCTGTTTTCTGCTAAGTCTGGAACCTGATAACGAAACTTGCTATGTTTACATGATTGCCATCATATCTTCTGGTCCTTTTTGTCTTATGGTCAGTAAGGGACTTTTGTCATATGCATTTAGTAGAATACTGCCATGCCTTGTTTTGCTATGTTAAGTTCCTGTAGCATGTTCATTTCGTGCACTGAACATTGCTACCTGATGCTGTTTCTGCCATGTCCAGTAATTTCACCAAGTCTGTGAACCTGTTATTTTTTGCACCTTTGCCATGCTTGTTTGAGCTTGATATGTTGTGATCTAGCCATAGCTCAGTGTTCATCTTTTGTCAAGCTTCTCCTGTAGATTACTTTCATATGCTTTGTTGCTATGTTGGAGTACTGTAGCATTGTTACATGTTGCATTCTAAGTGCTATCATGCTGTTAATCGCAGATTCGTGTCATTCTTGTTTTGCTTGCCATTTGCAAACCGTGCATCCGTTTCCGGTGATCTTTATATCGATTTCGACCGAAATCATCTCATATTTCCAGTGGCATGCTTGGTTTGCCAAGTTACTGCCTTGTTCATCATTTTCCTTCCGGAGCACGCATATGCATCGCATATCATATCTTGCATATCATACATGTTTTGCATCATGTTGCTTGTGCATTTCTCGTGATTGATTGTGGTTCCGTTGCTTGTGTTCTTGTCTTGGGTAGAGCCGGGAGACGAGTTCATGAACGAGGAACCTGTTGAGTACGTTTACGAGGATCAAGCTTTCGACAACTCTGAGAACCTTGCAGGCAAGATGACCACCCCTCGAGATCACTTCTATCTTTGCTTTGTTAGTTGTTCGCTCTATTGCCATGCTGCGCTACCTATCACTTTCTATATCATGTCTCCCATATTGCCATGTCATCCTCTAACCATCCTTTCCTAGCAAACCGTTGTTTGGCTAAGTTACCGCTTTTGCTCAGCCCTTCTTATAGCGTTGCTAGTTGCAGGTGAAGTTGAAGTTGGTTCCATGTTGGAACATGGATATGTTGGGATATCACAATATCTCTTATTTAATTAATGCACCTATATATATATATATATATATATATATGGTAAAGGGTGGAAGGCTCGGCCTTATGCCTGGTGTTTTGTTCCACTCTTGCCGCCCTAGTTTCTGTCCTACCGGGTATTATGTTCCTTGAGTTTGCGTTCCTTACGCGGTTGGGTGATTTATGGGACCCCCTTGACAGTTCGCCTTGAATAAAACTCCTCCAGCAAGGCCCAACCTTGGTTTTACCATTTGCGACCTAAGCCTTTTCCCCCCGGGTTTTCTAGAGCCCGAGGGTCATCTTTATTTTAAACCCCCGGGCCAGTGCTCCTCTGAGTATTGGTCCAACCTGTCAGTCGCCGGTGGCCACCAGGGGCAACTCTGGTCTGGCTTATCGGAAGCTTGGACAATCCGGTGTGCCCTGAGAACGAGATATGTGCAGCTCCTATCGGGATTTGTCGGCACATCCGGGCAGCTTTGCTGGTCTTGTTTTACCATTGTCGAAATGTCTTGTAAACCGGGATTCCGAGACTGATCGGGTCTTTCCGGGAGAAGGTTTATCCTTCGTTGACCGTGAGAGCTTATGATGGGCTAAGTTGGGACACCCCTGCAGGGTATTATCTTTCGAAAGCCGTGCCCGCGGTTATGAGGCAGATGGGAATTTGTTAATGTCCGGTTGTAGAGAACTTGTCACTTGACCCAGTTAAAATACATCAACTGTGTGTGTAGCCGTGATGGTCTCTTCTCGGCGGAGTCCGGGAAGTGAACACGGTTTGAGTTATGTATGACGTAAGTAGGAGTTCGGGATCACTTCTTGGTCATTTCTAGATGACGACCGCTCCGTTGCTTCTCTTCTCGCTCTCTCTTGCGTATGTTAGCCACCATATATGCTTATTGCCGCTGCATCTCCACCTCTTTACACCTCCCTTTCCTATAACCTTAAATAGTCTTGATCTCACGGGTGTGAGATTGCTGAGTCCTCGTGACTCACAGATTCTACCAAAACAGTTGCAGGTGCCGACGATGCCAGTGCAGATGATGGGATCGATCTCAAGTGGGAGTTCGACGAGGAACGTGGTCGTTACTATGTGTCTTTTCCTGCTGATCACTAGTGGAGCCCAGTTGGGACGATCGGGGATCTAGCATTTGGGGTTGTCTTATTTTCATCTGGATTTTGACCGTAGTCGGTCTATATGTTTGTATTCTGGATGATGTATGAATTATATTTATGTATTGTGTGAAGTGGCGATTGTAAGCCAACTCCTTATCCCATTCTTGTTCATTACATGGTATTGTGTGAAGATGACCCTTCTTGCGACAAAACCACTATGCGGTTATGCCTCTAAGTCGTGCCTCGACACGTGGGAGATATAGCCGCATCGTGGGCGTTACACGCGCCCCCACCCTCGTGGCCAGGGTGTGGGCCCCCTCTGGTTGATTCTTTCGCCAGTATTTTTTATATATTACAAAACGTGCTCCCGTGAAGTTTCAGGACTTTTGGAGTTGTGCAGAATAGGTCTCTAACATTTGCTCCTTTTCCAGCCCAGAATTCCAGCTGCCGGCATTCTCCCTCTTCATGTAAACCTTATAAAATAAGAGAGAATAGGCATAAGTATTGTGACATAATGTGTAATAACAGCCCATAATGCAATAAATATTGATATAAAAGCATGATGCAAAATGGACATATCAAAGCCCATATTTACAAGAAAGTGAGTGGGAGCTCTGTAGCATTTCTAATATTATATGTGGATGACATATTGTTGATTGAAAATAATACAGAATTTTTCAGTGAAAGACCTCGGTGAAGCTGCTTATATATTGGGCATCAAGATCTATAGAGATAGATCAAGACGCTTAATTGGACTTTCACAAAGCACATACCTTGATAAAGATTTGAAGAAGTTCAAAATGGATCAGTCAAAGAAAGTGTTCTTGCCAGTGTTACAAGGTGTGAAGTTGAGTAAGACTCAATGCCCGACCACTGTAGAAGATAAAGAGAAAATGAAAGTCATTCCATATGCCTCAGCCATAGGTTCTATCATGTATGCAATGCTGTGTACCAGACCTAATGTGTGCCTTGCTATAAGTTTAGCAGGGAGGTACCAAAGTAATCCAGTAGTGGATCACTGGACAGCGGTCAAGAACATCCTGAAATACCTAAAAAGGACCAAGGAGACCTACCAGGTGGCCCACGAGGCAGGGGCGCGCCCAAGAGGGTAGGGCTCGCCCCCCACCCTCGTGGCCAGGGTGTGGCCCCCCTCTGGTTGATTCTTTCGCCGGTATTTTTTATATATTACAAGACGTGCTCCCGTGAAGTTTCAAGACTTTTGGAGTTGTGCAGAATAGGTCTCTAATATTTGCTCCTTTTCCAGCCCAGAATTCCAACTGTCGGCATTCTCCCTCTTCATGTAAACCTTATAAAATAAGAGAGAATAGGCATAAGTATTGTGACATAATGTGTAATAACAGCCCATAATGCAATAAATATCGATATAAAAGCATGTGCAAAATGGACATATCAACTCCCCCAAGCTTAGACCTCGCTTGTCCTCAAGCGGAAACCGATAACGAAAAATATGTCCACATGTTTAGAGATAGAGGTGTCGATAAAATAAAATATGGACATGAGGGCATCATGATCATTCTTATAAAAGCCACACATATATATATATTGTCATATGATTTCTTATGCTAAAGTAACAATCTATTCACAATGTCAAGTATGAATCAGAAACTTCATTGAAAACTAACAAACTATAATCTCTGTCATTGAAACAATTGCAATTTATCATAACATCGGAAAGAGTCAATATAAGAGCTTTTTAGCAAGTCCACATACTCAACTATCATTTAGTCTTTCACAATTGCTAACAGTCACGCAATACTTATGGGTATGGAGTTTTAATCGGAAACAGAAAAAGATAGGGGCTTATAGTGCTGCCTCCCAACCTTTTACCTCAAGAGTGATGTCAACAATAATAGTTCATGATAACTTACGTCCAATTGGATATATATATATATCAGGATCTTTCCAACACAATGTGCTTTCCAAAGGATAAAATGTAAAAAGGAAAGGTGAAGTTCACCATGACTCTTATATAAAGTATGAGACAAGAATAAAAGATAGGCCCTTCACAGAGGGAAGCAGAGGTTGTCATGTGCTTTTATGGTTGGATGCATAAAATCTTAATGCGAAAGAACGTCACTTTATATTGCCACTTGTGATATGGACCTTTATTATCCAGTCTGTTGCTTTTATTTCTTCCACGTCACAAGATCGTATAAAGCTTATTTTCTCCACACTAATAGATCATACATATTTTGAGAGCAATTTTTATTGCTTGCAACAATGACAACTTACTTAAAGGATCTTACTCAATCCATAGGTAGATGTGATGGACTCTCATGGCAAAACTAGGTTTAAGGATATTTGGAAGCACAAGTAGTATCTCTACTTGGTGCAAAGAGTTTGGTCAGCATGAGGGAGAAAGGCAAGCTCAAAATGTTGGATGATCCATGACAATATACTTTATTTCGGATATAAGAAAACATAACCCATTACGTTGTCTTCCTTGTCCAACATCAACTCTTTAGCATGTCATATTTTAATGAGTGCTCACAATCATAAAAGATGTCCAAGATAGTATATTTATATGTGAGAACCTCTCTTTCTTTATTACTTCCTATTAACTGCAACGATGACCAAAACTATGTTTGTCAACTCTCAACAAACTTTATTCATCATACTCTTTATATGTAAAGTCATTACTCTCCATAAGATCAATATGATCTCTTTATTTCTTTTTATTTTTTCTTTTATTCCCTCAAGATCATATCAAGCCCTTGACTCAAAACTAATCTTTATTATATAGCTCACGGACTCGATTACATAGAAGGATCATAAAGCAAAACTCAAAACTAGATCATACTAAAACTTTATTCTACTAGATCAAGATATTACTAAAAGGATCGAACTAAGAAAAACAGTAAAGATAGGAGTGTGATGGCGATATGATACCGGGGCACCTCCCCCAAGCTTGGCAGTTGCCAAGGGGAGTGCCCATACCCATGTGTTTATGTCTCCTTCCGTGGAGGTGGTGATGATGGAGTTGTTGATGATGTAGGCTTGTCGTCCACCTTCCAAGGCATAGGCTCACCATCATAGAAGGATGATCGAGTCTCCGGGATCCTCAAATCTGTAGCCAAACTCATCCTCTTGAATCTATATTCATACTCACAGTTTTAGTTTTGCAGGTCATAGATCTGGGCTCGGAGGCGCTCGATTTTGTCGTGAAGCTTGAAAATGGCCTCCCCAATGTTCTTGACATCTAGCTTGTGGTTGTTGGTGAACTCCGTGATCATTATGTGGTTGGCCTCGAGTCCACGTTCCACCATCTCCTGGCACTTGAAAACTTGTTGCTCCATTGCTTCGAGCCTTGTCTCCGCGCTTCCAGTCCTCCTTGGTCCCTCAACATCGCGGATGTGCAGCAACCCCTCACGCATCTCAATGATTTGAGGATGTTGCAGCACCTTCGCGAGGTAGGTATTGATGACCTTCTCGAAGAACTTGTCCTTGGGGGCGCTTGGAGATGTCATGGTGATCTAGATCTGTCAGAAAAACAGCTCGAAACGAAAATAGAGGATATTTGCATGGTACAGTGGTCAAAACCTTCAGGAGATATAATGAATTTTTACCGACCAAAAGAAGTATCGTGCAAGAAAACGGAGTCCGGAGAGCACACGAGGTGTCCACGAGGCGGGGGGGCGCCCAGGGGGGTAGGGCGCGCCCTCCACCCTCGTGGATGCCTCGTGTCATTCCCGGACTACTTATTATTTTCCTATTTTCTTAAATATTCCAAAACGGAGAAAAAATGCCATTAGAACTGTTTTGGTGTCGGCTTACTTACCGTACCACATACCTATTCCTTTTTGGAGTCTGAAACATTCTGGAAGGTGCCCCTTATGTATTCCTCCGGGGTTAAGGTTTCAATAACATTAGTTTCAACATTTATGGGATTACCTGAGATATAATGCTTGATTCTTTGACCGTTCACCACCTTCGGATTTATGCCTTCGAAGTTGTTGATTTTTATGGCACCGGAACGATAGACCTCCTCAATAATGTAAGGACCTTACCATTTAGAGAGAAGCTTTCCTACAAAAAAATCTTAAACGAGAGTTGAATAGCAACACATAATCACCTACATTAAACTCACGCTTTTGTATCCTTTTGTCATGCCATCTTTTAACCTTTTCTTTAAACAGTTTGGCATTCTCATAGGCTTGGGTTCTCCATTCATCAAGTGAGCTTATGTCAAATAGCCTCTTCTCACCAGCAAGTTTGAAATCATAATTGAGCTCTTTAATTGCCCAATATGCCTTATGTTCTAGTTCGAGAGGTAAGTGACATGCTTTTCCGTAAACCATTTTATACGGAGACATACCCATAGGATTTTTATATGTAGTTCTATAGGCCCATAATGCATCATCGAGCTTCTTGGACCAATTCTTTCTAGATTTGTTAACAGTCTTTTGCAAAATTAATTTAAGCTCTCTATTGCTCAATTCTACTTGACCACTAGACTATAGGTGGTATGGAGATGCAATTCTATGATTAACATCATACTTAGCAAGCATTTTACGAAAAGCACCATGAATAAAATGTGAACCACCATCAGTCATTAACTATCTGGGGACCCCAAACCTCGGAAAAATAACTTCTTTAAGCATCTTAATAGAGGTGTTATTATCAGCACTACTAGTTGGAATAGCTTCTACCCACTTAGTAACGTAATCAACTGCAACTAAAATATGAGTATAGCCATTAGAGGAAGGAAACTGTCCCATATAATCAAAGCCCCAAACATCAAATGGTTCAATAACAAGTGAGTAATTCATAGGCATTTCTTGACGTCTACTAATATTACCAATTCTTTGACATTCATCACAAGACATGACAAACTTACGGGCATCTTTGAAGAGAGTAGGCCAATAAAAACCGGATTGCAATACCTTATGTGCAGTTCTATCTCCGGTGTGGTGTCCTCCATAAGCCTCGGAGTGACACTTGCGTAGGATCTGTTCCTGCTCATGCTTAGGTACACAATGTCTAATAACCCCATCTACTCTTTCTTTATAGAGATGTGGGTCATCCCAGCAGTAATGTCTTAAATCATAGAAAAACTTTTTCTTTTGCTGGTATGTGAAGCTTGGCGGTATAAATTTAGCAACAATATAATTAGCATAATCAGCATACCATGGAGCAGTACGAGAAGCATTTATGGCAGCTAATTGTTCATCAGGAAAGCTATCATCTATAGGTAGTGGGTCATCAAGAACATTCTCTAACCTAGACAAGTTGTCTGCAACGGGGTTCTCAGCTCCCTTTCTATCAATAATATGCAAATCAAATTCTTGTAGCAAGAGAACCCATCTAATAAGTCTAGGTTTAGCATCTTTCTTTTCCATAAGATATTTAATAGTAGCATGATCAGTGTGAACAGTTACTTTTGAATCCACAATATAAGGTCTGAACTTGTCACAAGCAAATACAACTGCTAAAAATTCTTTTTCAGTAGTAGCATAATTTCTCTAGGCACTGTCTAGAGTTTTACTAGCATATTGGATAACATTTAATTTCTTATCAACTCTTTGTCCTAGAACAACACCTACAGCATAATCACTAGCATCACACATAATTTCAAAGGGTAAATTCCAATCAGGAGGCTGAACAATGGGTGCAGAAATCAAAGCTTTCTTAAGTATTTCAAAAGCTTCTACACAATCATCATCAAAGATAAAAGGAACATCTTTTTGTAAGAGGTTAGTCAGAGCCCTAGAAATTTTTGAGAAGTCTTTAATGAACCTCCTATAAAAACCGGCATGACCAAGGAAACTTCTTATACCTTTAATGTCCTTGGGACACGGCATCTTTTCAATAGCATCAACTTTAGCTTTATCAACTTCAATACCTCTTTCAGAAATTTTATGCCCCAAGACAATACCTTCATTAACCATAAAGTGGCACTTCTCCCAGTTCAAGACAAGATTAGTTTCTTCACATCTCTGCAAAACTCGATCAAGGTTGCTCAAGCAATCATCAAAAGAAGTTCCATATACGGAGAAATCATCCATGAAAACCTCAACAATCTTTTCACAAAAATCAAAGAATATAGCCATCATGCATCTTTGAAAGGTAGAAGATGCATTGCATAAACCAAAAGGCATACGTCTATAAGCAAAGGTACCGAAAGGACAAGTAGAAGTGGTCTTTTCTTGATCCTCTTTTGACACAGGTATTTGAGAGAAACCAGAGTAACCATCTAGAAAGCAAAAATGTGTGTGTTTGGGTAATCTTTCTAGCATTTGATCAATAAAAGGTAAAGGGTAATTATCCTTTTTAGTGGCTTTATTTAATTTGCGGAAATCAATTACCATCCTATAACCTGTAACAATTCTTTGTGGGATCAATTCATCTTTATCATTAGGAACAACAGTATTACCTCCCTTCTTAGGGACACAATGGGCAGGACTTACCCACTGACTATCAGCAACGGGATAAATTATACCTGCCTCCAGAAGCTTTAGTATTTCTTTTCTTACCACTTCTTTCATCTTAGGATTTAACCTTCGTTGGTGATCAACAACAGGTTTAGCATCTTTCTCCAATTTTATTTTGTGTTGGCATAGAGTGGGACTAATGCCCTTAAGATCATCAAGAGTATATCCAATAGCAGCACGGTGCTTCTTCAAAGTTTTCAATAATTTCTCTTCTTCCTTCTCTGAAAGGTTAGCACTAATAATAACAGGATATATCTTCTTTTCATCAAGATAAGCATATTTAAGAGTATCAGGTAATGGTTTAAGCTCAAACACGGGATCACCCTTGGGTGGAGGAGGATCCCCTAGGATTTCAACAGGCAAGTTGTGTTTCAAAATGGGTCCCTGTTTGAAGAATACTTCATCTATTTCCCTTCTTTCATTCATAAACATATCATTTTCATGGTCTAGCAAATATTGTTCTAAAGGATCATTAGGAGGCACGACAATAGAAGCAAGACCAGTAATTTCATCTTTACTAGGCAATTCTTCCTCATGGGGTTGTCTACGAAACTTAGCAAAATTAAACTCATGAGACATATCCCCCAAGCCAATAGTAACAACATCCATTTTGCAGTCTATCCTAGCATTAACAATATTCAAGAAGGGTCTACCAAATATAATGGGACAAAATTTATCTTGTGGGGAACCGAGAACAAGAAAATCAGCAGGATATTTAACTTTCCCACACAAGACTTCAACATCTCTAACAATCCCTACTGGTGAAATAGTATCTCTATTGGCAAGCTTAATTGTAACATCAATTTCTTCTATCTCAGCAGGTGCAATATCATGCATAATTTCTTTATATAAGGAATGAGGTATTGCACTTGCACTAGCCCCCATATCACACAAGCCATGATAACAATGTTCTCCTATTTTAACAGAAATAACAGGCATGCCTACAATAGATCTATGTTTATTTTTAGTGTTAGGTCTAGCAATTCTAGCAGCTTCATTGCAGAAGTAAATAACATGCCCATCAATATTATCGGCCAAGAGATCTTTACCATAGCAATACTAGGTTCAACTTTAATTTTCTCAGGGGGTGTAGGTGTTATAGTATTACTCTTACGAACCACATTTGAAGCTTTAGCATGATCCTTTATTCGAACAAGGAAAGGTGGTTTCTCAATATAAGCAGTAGGAACAATAGGATCAACATTATAAGTGATAGTCTTTTCTTAAACTTTAATAGGTGCAACTACTTTTACTTAAATGGGAGGATTATATTTAAACCACTTCTCCTTAGGGAGATCAACATGAGTAGCAAATGATTCACAGAAAGAAGCTACTATCTCAGAGTCAAGTCCATATTTAGTGCTAAATTCACGGAAAACATCGGTATCCATAAAAGATTTAACACAATCAAACTTAGGTGTTCTACCTGGCTCCTTACTTTTGTCGAGATCCCAATCTTCAGAGTTGCATTTAATTCTTTCCAATAAATCCCATTTGAATTCAATAGTCTTCATCATAAAAGAACCAGTACAAGAAGTATCGAGCATGGAGCGATTATTGAGAGAAAGCCGAGCATAAATTTTTTGAATAATAATTTCTCTTGAGAGCTCATGATTGGGGCATGAATATAACATTGACTTAAGCCTCCCCCAAGCTTGAGCGATGCTTTCTCCTTCGCGAGGCCAAAAATTATATATATAATTACGATCACGATGAACAAGATGCATAGGATAAAACTTCTGATGAAATTCCAATTTCAATCGGTTGTAGTTCCATGATCCCATATCATCACATAGCCTAAACCATGTCAATGCCTTTCCCTTAAAAGATAAAGGGAATACCTTCTTCTTGATAACATCCTCGGGCATACCTGCAAGCTTAAGTAATCCACAAACTTCATCCACATAGATTAGGTGCAAATCGGGATGCAATGTTCCATCTCCTATAAAAGGATTAGCTAGCAGTTTCTCCATCATACCCGAAGGAATTTCAAAGTAAACATTTTCAGTAGGTTCAGTAGGTTGAGGAGCAACTCTTTGCTCTACTGGTCAGGGTGAAGATACCCCCAACAAGCCCCTCAAAGGATTATTTTCCATAGTAACAAGTGACAGTAAATTTCAGCACACTATATAAATTTTTCCTTACCAAATTCCACCTAGCAAAGGCGCTTCACTCCCCGGAAACGGCGCCAAAAAAGAGTCTTGATGACCCACAAGTATAGGGGATCTATCGTAGTCCTTTCGATAAGTAAGAGTGTCGAACCCAATGAGGAGCAGAAGGAAATGACAAGAGGTTTTCTGTAAGGTATTCTCTGCGAGCACTGAAATTATCTGTAACGGATAGTTTTGTGATAAAGTAATTTGTAACGGGTAACAAGTAATAAAAGTAAATAAGATGCAGCAAGATGGCCCAATCCTTTTTGTAGCAAAGGACAAGCCTGGACAAATTCTTATATAAAGGAAAACGCTCCCGAGGACACATGGGAATTATTGTCAAGCTAGTTTTCATCACGCTCATATGATCCGCGTTCGTTACTTTGGTAATTTGATATGTGGATGGACCGGTGCTTGGGTGCTGTCCTTCCTTGGACAAGAATCCCACTTATGATTAACCCCTATTACAAGCATCCGCAACTACAAAAGAAGTATTAAGGTAAACCTAACCATAACATGAAACATATGGAACCAAATTAGCCCCTTACAAAGCAACGCATAAACTAGGGTTTAAGCTTCTGTCACTCTAGCAACCCATCATCTACTTATTAATTTCCAATGCCTTCCTCTATGCCCAAACAATGGTGAAGTGTCATGTAGTCGACGTTCACATAACACCACTAGAGGAAAGACAACATACATCTCATCAAAATATCGAACGAATACCAAAGTCACATGACTACTTATAGCAAGACTTCTCCCATGTCCTCAGGAACAAACGTAACTACTCACAAATCATAATCATGTTCATAATCAGAGGGGTATTAATATGCATAAAGGATCTGAACATATGATCTTCCACCAAATAAACCAACTAGCATCAACTACAAGGAGTAATCAACACTACTAGCAACCTACAGGTACCAATCTGAGGTTTTGAGACAAAGATTGGATACAAGAGATGAACTAGGGTTTGAGAGGAGATGGTGCTGGTGAAGATGTTGATGGAGATTGACCCCCTCCCGATGAGAGGATCGATGGTGATGATTTCCACCTCCCGGAGGGATGTTTCCCTGGCAGAACAGCTCCGCCGGAGCTCTAGATTGGTTCCGCCAAGGTTCCGCCTCGTGGCGGCGGTGTTTCGTCCCGAAAGCTTCCTCCTGGTTTTTTCCAGGGTGAAAGACTTCATATAGTAGAAGATGGGCATCGGAGGCCTGCCAGGTAGCCCACGAGGCAGGGGGCGCGCCCCCACCCTCGTGGCCAGGGTGTGGGCCCCCTCTGGTTGATTCTTTCACCAGTATTTTTTATATATTACAAAACGTGCTCCCGTGAAGTTTCAGGACTTTTGGAGTTGTGCAGAATAGGTCTCTAATATTTGCTCCTTTTCCAGCCCAGAATTCCAGCTGCCGGCATTCTTCCTCTTCATGTAAACCTTATAAAATAAGAGAGAATAGGCATAAGTATTGTGACATAATGTGTAATAACAGCCCATAATGCAATAAATATCGATATAAAAGCATGATGCAAAATGGACGTATGAAAGCCCGTATTTACAAGAAAGTGAGTGGGAGCTCTGTAGCATTTCTAATATTATATGTGGATGACATACTGTTGATTGAAAATAATACATAATTTCTGGATAGCATAAAAGGATACTTGAAGAAGAATTTTTCAGTGGACCTCGGTGAAGCTGCTTATATATTGGGCATCAAGATCTATAGAGGTAGATCAAGACGCTTAATTGGACTTTCACAAAGCACATACCTTGATAAAGTTTTGAAGAAGTTCAAAATGGATCAGTCAAAATAGTGTTCCCTCCTGTGTTACAAGGTGTGAAGTTGAGTAAGACTCAATGCCCGACCACTGCAGAAGATAGAGAGAAAATGAAAGTCATTCCATATGCCTCAGCCATAGGTTATATCATGTATGCAATGTTGTGTACCAGACCTGATGTGTGCCGTGCTATAAGTTTAGCAGGGAGGTACCAAAGTAATCCAGGAGTGGATCACTGGACAGCGGTCAAGAACATCCTGAAATACCTAAAAAGGACTAAGGATATGTTTCTCATTTATGGAGGTGACAAAGAGCTCGTCGTAAATGGTTACATCGATGCAAGCTTTGACACTGATCCGGATGACTCTAAGTCACAAACCGGATATGTGTTTATATTGAATGGTGGAGCTATCAGTTGGTGCAGTTCCAGATAGAGCGTCGTGGCGGGGTCTACGTGTGAAGCGGAGTACATAGCTGCTTCGGCAGCAGCAAATGAAGGAGTCTGGGTGAAGGAGTTCATATCCGATCTAGGTGTAATACCTAGTGCATCCGGTCCAATGAAAATCTTTTGTGACAATACTGGAACAATTGCCTTGGCGAAGGAATCCAGATTTCATAAGAGAACCAAATACATCAAGATATGCTTCAATTCCATCTGCGATCAAGTCAAGGAGGGGGACATAGAGATTTGAAAAATACATACATATCTAAATATTGCAGACCCGTTGACTAAGCCTCTTCCACAAGCAAAACATGATCAGCACCAAGACTCCATGGGTGTTAGAATCATTACTATGTAATCTAGATTACTGACTCTAGTGCAAGTGGGAGACTGAAGGAAATATGCCCTAGAGGCAATAATAAGGTAGTTATTTATATTTCCTTATATCATGATAAATGTTTATTATTCATGCTAGAATTGTATTAACTGGAAACTTAGTACATGTGTGAATACATAGACAAAACTGAGTGTCCCTAGTATGCCTCTACTTGACTAGCTCGTTAATCAAAGATGGTTAATTTTCCTGGCCATGGACATGTGTTGTCATTTGATGAACGGGATCACATCATTAGAGAAATATGTGATGGACAAGACCCATCCGTTAGCTTAGCATAATGATCGTTTAGTTTTACTGCTATTGCTTTCATCATGACTTACACATGTTCCTTTGGCTATGAGATTATACAACTCCCGAATACCGGAGGAACACCTTGTGTGCCATCAAACGTCACAACGTAACTAGGTGATTATAAAGATGCTCTACAAGTGTATCCGATGGTGTTTGTTGAGTTGGCATAGATCGAGATTAGGATTTGTCACTCCGTGTATCGGAGAGGTATCTCTGGGCCCTCTCGGTAATGCACATCACTATGAGCCTTGCAAGCAATGTGACTAATGAGTTAGTTATGGGATGATGCATTACGGAACGAGTAAAGAGACTTGCCGGTAACGAGATTGAACTAGGTATGAGGATACCGACGATCGAATCTCGGGCAAGTAACATACCGATGACAAAGGGAATAACGTATGTTGTTATGCGGTTTGACCGATGAAGATCTTCGTAGAATATGTAGGAGCCAATATGAGCATCCAGGTTCCGCTACTGGTTATTGACCAGAGATGTGTCTCGGTCATGTCTACATAGTTCTCGAACCCATAGGGTCCGCACGCTTAACGTTTGATGACGATTTGTATTATGAGTTATGTGATTTGATGATCGAAGTTTGTTTGGAGTCCCGGATGAGATCACGGACATGACGAGGTGTCTCTAAATGGTCGAGAGGTAAAGATTGATATATTGGAAGGTTATCTTCGGACATCGGAATGGTTCCCAGTGATCCGGGTATTTTGCCGGAGTACCGAGGGGTTACCGGAACCCCCGCGGAAGTTAATGGGCCTTAGTGGGCTTTAGTGGAGAGAGGGAAGAAGGCCACAAGGTGGCACGCGCCTCCCCCCTGCCCAAACCAAATTGGCCAAGGGGTGGGGGCGCGGCCCCCTCCTTCCTTCTCCTTCTCCCTGAGGGAGTCCTGGATTAAGGGGTCCTCGGACGGCCGGACTATATACTTTAGCCGGACTGTTGGACTATGAAGATACAAGATTGAAGACTTCGTCCCGTGTCCGGATGGGACTCTCCTTGGCGTGGAAGGCAAGCTTGGCAATACGGATATGTAGATCTCCTCCCTTGTAACCGACTCTGTGTAACCCTAGCCCCCTCCGGTGTCTATATAAACCGGAGGGTTTAGTCCGTAGGACAACAACAATCATAATCATAGGCTAGCTTCTAGGGTTTAGCCTCTACGATCCCGTGGTAGATCAACTCTTGTAATACTCATATCATCAAGATCAATCAAGCAGGAAGTAGGTATTACCTCCATCGAGAGGGCCCGAACCTGGGTAAACATCGTGTCCCCCGCCTCCTGTTACCATCCACCTCAGACGCACAGTTCGGGACCCCCTACCCGAGATCCGCCGGTTTTGACACCGACATTGGTGCTTTCATTGAGGGTTCCACTGTGCCGTCACCATAAGGCTTGATGGCTCCTTCGATCATCGGCAATGATGCAATCCAGGGTGAGGTTTTCCTCCCCGGACAGATCTTCGTATTCGGCGGCTTCGTACTGCGGGCCAACTCGCTTGGCCATCTGGAGCAGATCGACAGCTACGCCCTGGCCATCAGGTCAGGTTCGGAAACTTGAACTATACTGTCGACAATTTAACCGACATGCTCGATTTCGACTCCGAAGACATCGACGGTATGGACGACGATGCAGGAGACAAGCAGGAACCACCGCCTACAGGGCGCTGGACAACCACCTCATCACACGATATATACATGGTGGATACACCCAAAGAAAACAATGACGAGGACCGGAAGGATGCAGCGAAGGATAGCTCCCTCGAGAAGCAACCGAAGCGACGGTGTAGGCGCCGCTCCGAATCCCGCCTCGGCAAAAACAGCGATAACAGCGCAAGAGAAAATAACACCCCGGTCAACTCCAGAGGAGACGACAACATTGACCCAGCAATAGAGCAGGATGAACCAGTGAACGGCGAACATAGTACGGAGCAGTTGTCCGAACACGTCGGTGCCAAGGATAAAGCTCATCAACCTCTCTCCGGAGAGGAAAACAGTCCGGACGACGACGCACACGTCATCCCGGAAAGGCACTTGGATCAAGAGAACCTCCGTAGAAGGCTTATTGCCACCGCGAGGAGTCTGAAGAAGCAGAAGCAAAGGCTTAAGGCCGCGCAGAATACGCTCAATAGTAGATGGAACAAAGTGCTCGACACTGAAGAAAAGTATGGTGGTAGTTGCCATACAAAGAGCTATCCAAAGCGCAAGCTGTTGCCTGAGTTCGATGATGAGGCCGTAGAGCCTACACAGCTGAAGAATAAAACGGCCGATCAGCCGGATCGACCACCTCATGGTCGCGATAGGGCGGCTAACAGGGCCGCACATAAGTCGACACACGATTTACGTGAGGACTTGCGCCAAAAATCCAGTATGACCAGGTCCATCTATGGATCTAGGAAGCGTGCTCCGGCACAAAATCAAAACCGAATACTACAACTGTCCGAACGCCACGATACATCCAAATACAGGGGTGCCGAACACCCCTATGCTTCACCGATGAGGTACTAGATCATGAATTTCCAGAGGGATTCAAGCCCGTGAACATAGAGGCGTACGACGGAACGACAGACCCTGGGGTCTGGATTGAGGACTTCATCCTCCATATCCATATGGCTCGCGGAGACGATCTCCACGACATTAAATACCTGCCCCTCAAGCTGAAAGGACCAGCTCGGCATTGGCTGAAGAGCCTCCCCAAAAATTCAATAGGAAGTTGGGAGGAGCTTGAGGATGCTTTTAGGGCCAATTTTCAAGGGACTTATGTCCGACCTCCGGACGCAGACGATTTAAGTCATATAATTCAACAACCCGGAGAGTCAGCCCGAAAGCTTTGGAACAAATTTCTCACTAAGAAGAACCAAATCGTCGACTGCCCGGACGCCGAAGCCTTAGCAGCTTTCAAACACACCGTTCGCGATGAATGGCTCGCCAGACACCTCGGCCAAGAAAAACCAAGGACAATGGCAGCCCTAACAAGCCTCATGACCCGCTTTTGCGCGGGCGAAGATAGCTGGCTGGCTCGTAGTAGCAACAGTGACCCAGGCACATATGAAGTCAGGGATGGTAATGGAAAACCACGACGCAGTAAAAGCAAGCGTCGAAATAACGAAGACAGCCCAGCCAACACGGCAGTAAACGCCGGATTCAGGGGCTCTCGACCCGGTCAGCGGAAGAAGCCTTTCAAAGGCAACAGAGATGGACCGTCCAGCCTCAACAAGATTCTAGACAAATTATGTCAGATTCACGGCACCTCCGACAAACCTGCGAATCACACCCACAGAGAATGCTGGGTCTTCAAGCAGACCGGCAAGCTAAACGCCGAACACAAGGGGAGGGAGACACCAAGTGAAGACGAGGATGAGCCTCGTCAGCAATGCACGGGGGGACAAAAAAAATTCCCACCAGAGGTCAAAACAGTGAACATGATTCACGTAACAGAAAGAAAGGGCAAACATGCACTCCAAGACACATGCGCCGTAGAGCAGATCACCCCCAAGTTCAACCCTTGGTCGGCCCGCCCAATCACCTTTGATCGCAGGGATCACCTGACAAGTATCCGGCATGGAGGATTGGTTGCCTTGGTGCTAGACCCAATTATCGACGGATACCATCTCACCCAAGTCCTCATGGACGGCGGCAGTAGTCTTAATCTGATATATCAGGACACAGTCCGCAAAATGGGGATAGACCCGACAAGAATCTGCCAAAATACTACTACCTTTAAAGGGGTAATACCACGCCCAGAGGCCTGTTGTACGGGCTCTCTAGTACTAGAGGTTGTATTCGGTTCCCCCGACAACTTCCGAAGTGAAAAGTTAACCTTCGACATCGCTCCATTCCGAAGTGGCTATCAAGCACTACTCGGAAGAACAGCTTTCGCTCGTTTTAATGTAGTACCGCATTACGCTTCTCTTAAGCTTAAGATGCCCGGTCCACGTGGCATGATCACAGTTAGTGGAAATATTGAGCGTTCCTTACGCGCGGAAGAACGTGCGGCGGCTTTAACAGCCGAACACTAAACGGCCTCTCCAACCAGAATAAATGATCGGTCGTCAAGACCGCGGACACGGCTAGACGAGTCCGGCGCATTACTAGCTGTAACAGCTTAGATAAACCTGAGATTGGTTTGATGATTATACCCCCATAGGCGGTACCAGGGGCTTCCCGCGTGTAAAAAGGACTAGTTCGGTTCAACTTTACTTATCTTGAATTTTAATGGTTTATTTAGAATAACCAATTTTTCGCACGACAACTTTCACCTAAGTTCTTCTCTTTTACAGATGACAATCGTGCTACACCCTTCCAGGATACGTCACAATGGAGACACAGGCGCAGACGTGCAGCAGGGACCCGCTCAAAGGTTTCTTTTTAGAGTAAGACCCTGTGTAAACCTTTTTTTACTGTCTTTTGTTGCTTCACACCCTCCAGATACTCGGTATAACCGAGAAGGATGCTAACGTTATTGGCATTTTGCCACGTCAGAATATTGCACGTACCTGGACACTCGGGGTTCATTATCAAGGGCATTGCTCGGCCCGGTATATGTTATAAAGACCGAATACCTTAGGGACTGTTCAGCGTCGCGAGTTTGGCCTTATATGCATCAGCTCCGAATCATGTCTTTGGTCAAATGTTGGGTTTGCCCGGCTCCCGTGTTTTGCTACCCTACGTTCCGCTCTATCGGCTAAGGTGGCACCGGGAGAACTACTGCGATTGTGCCTTGGTTCATCCGGACGAGCACCTCACTAGAGAAAGCCGAAAACTGACTGTCGTGATAAAGCGTGAGACTGGTCAACCACTCGAAGACTCATCGGAATCTTCGGGATTCCTCCGCATTAACGAAGGACCGGTTTTCCCGGTCATGAACGTACGCGCACTGTATTCGGATAGCCGCGGAAATACCAGGGGCTATATAGTAGCCCCACTGTCAAACTCCTATGGTTAAGTGAAAGTGTTAAAGCAATATAGTCTGATTGCCTCGTTCGCCGCGCTACCACCTCCTTAATGGACCAAGACGTTGGATCAAGTGTGAAGACGCACTTTTGCGAACACCCCCGCGTTATATGCGTGGGGACTGAAGCCGACGACTGCAAACTTTCAGGATATATATATATATACATAAACGACCGCACAGGAGGCATAAAAATACTTTCAGGCAAAAGTATAAACACAGCCTTTATAATTCAAATAACATTGTTCTTACAATGGGGATACATGTCACTAGAACATAATATTCTTCGAGCACTGAGCCTCTATTAAACGAGCGCCTTCAAGGACTTCTTCAAAGTAGTGCTCGGCCTACGGCCGAACTCTGGGTTGCAATAGCGGTGGCCTCCATCTCTGCCCAGTATGTCTTGACATGGGCAAGAGCCATCCACGCACCCTCTATGCACGCCGACCTCTTCATAGCTTCGATATGCGGCACAGCACCAAGCAATCGTTGCACTAAGCCAAAATAACTATTCGGCCTTGGTCCTTCTGGCCAAAGATGATCCACAACAGACCTCATGGCAAGCCCGGACAACCTATGGAGCTCGGCCCACTCAGCCATTCACTCATTTAACAGCAGCGGACGCACTGGAACATTGAACTGTCACCAGAACAGCTTTTCCACTTCACGATCTTTTTGATCTTTGAAAAACTTGGCCGCCTCAGCAGCACTCGCTGCCAAATCCATGTGTGCGTCTGTAGAACTCCATAATTGATCAAGAGGGGCATACTTAGGATCTCCGAACTTCGTCCGCAACAAAAAGGGCTTCCCAGCCGCGATATCTCCGGCTTGACGTAGCTCCTCCTTCGCCGCTCTGATTTTAGAGCGGGCGTCCTTGGCTGCTACCATGGCCTTCTCCAGGTCCGTCATCTTCGTTCGGCTTTCCTTTTAAAGAAGCTCGTAACGGTCGGTGGCATCTTTCAACTCAACAGCCATCTTGGCTATTTTATCCTTGCTTTGGCAATGCGCAGCATGTTCGGCTCTCAGCTCTTCGACCGCCTTTAGAGCGGCCGCATCACTCTTCCTGGCTTGTTCCTTGGCTCGGGAAGGTTCCGCCCAAAGGGTCTCCACAGCGGCAGCCCCATCTGCAGTCACAACATATTAAAGATACTAGCATCATGCTCCTCTTAATATGTGTTGATCACCGGAGAAAACACATACCCTGTGCCTCGTCAAGCCGCTTATTTACAAGCACGAAGTCGGCATCTGCCGCATCAAGTTGCCGCTTCAGCTCGGCAAACTCACCAGTCCGGCTAGCCACCGGACCTTCAGCCACCTGCACATGAAGGCGGCATGATTATTACCTAGGACTATGATCCTCTGTTTGCCGCCGTTTTCGATAGCAACCAGAGTCTCAGGGGCTACTATCTGCATAGGGCACACCTACCGTGTGCGGTACCGTCAAAAACATATACTACTTTGCGTACCTCAAAGCCTCTCAGCAGGCTCATAAAAGCTTCATCAACCCGCTTTCGGCAAATGAAATCCTCTCAACCACCGTACCCATTAGTGTATGATGCGCTTTTGAGATAGCCGCTTGCTCCAGAAGATTCATCAGTGCGTCGGGTCACGCACCGGACAGTCCCGGCCTCTTTCTGTTGCTCTCCTTAGGAGTCGAATACTCCGGACTTCGGGTGGCCGAAGGGTTACCCTCTGGCCTTGGCGGATCAGGAGAAACCCTCCGTGACGACACCTCAGGGTCGCCCGCCTCATGAGGCGGGGAGGCATGGGGAGGTGTTTCGCTCTCCATCATCTCTGGAAGAAGATCCCGCGAAGACGAACTCTGTTGAGAAGGGCTACGACCCAAACTACAGGATATATGCTTCGGTTATTGTCCTCAGAAATAAAGCAGGATATTTTTACTATGAAGTACTTTTGTTTACTTACAGCTCGGTGGAGGGCTGATCCCCTTGCGGGCACTGTGCGGTAAGGATACCCTCCGGGGCAGGACCCTCTGGCGAAGATTTCTTCCCTCGTTTGGAAACCATTGTTTCCAAGTCTTCAGAGGCGGTCCTCTTCCTTCCCTGGGGAGAGGAAATTTCAGATTCTTCTCCCCGGTTATCCTCCTTCGCGGAGGCGCTAATTCCCCCGGTTTGGATGAATAATGAGTGAGGCCCGTTTTTAGCCTCTTTATTCCCCCTTTATCTTCCCCTGAGGGCGCTTGATAAGGCGCAAGCTCAAGCATTCTGGCCAGTACTGGATCTGCTGAGCCTTCGGGAAGGGGGGCTGAACACCTGATCATCTTCGCCTTTTTTACCCAGTCCTGGTCAAAGAGCGACTTTTCAAAATGATGTTGTGATAAATAAAGAGATAACATGTTCGGCCGAAGGACTACTTACTTGGGTATCTGGACGATTGCAGCTCAGACCCGCATCCTCGGTGGTGTCCGGACACTTTATTTGTGATCCGAAGAACAATCTGTACATCTCTTCGAGCATCATGCCGAGGAAGTGTTGAATAGCTCGCGGTCCTTCCGGGTTGAACTCCCACATACGGAGAGGTTGACGTTTGCAAGGCGGGACTTGACGAACTAGCATGACTTGCATTACCGTGACCAGGCTGACATCTCTCTCGAGGAGATCTCGGATGCGACTCTGCAATATCGGCACATCATTTACTGGCCCCCAGTCCGGCCCCTTGTTGATCCATGACGTCAGTTGTGGCGGGGGGGCCCGAGCGAAAGGCAGGGGCGGCCACCAACTTAGTACCGCGGGGAGCTGTGATGTAAAACCACTCCCGTTGCCATAAGCTGGATACCTCCGGGAAGGAACCCTTTGGCCATGGAACATCGGCGCCTTTGCTTATTATGGCTCCTCCGCATTCTGCGTGTCGCCCATTAATCGTCTTCGGCTCCACATTAAAGGTCTTGAGCCACAAGCCGAAGTGCGGGGTGACGTGGAGGAAGGCCTCACACACGACGATGAACGACGAGATGTGAAGGATGGAATCCGGGGCCAGGTCATGGAAATCCAGCCCGTAATAGAACATGAGCCCCCTAACAAAGGGGTCTAGCCTAAGGCCTAGCCCTCGGAGGAAGTGAGAGATGAATACGACGCTCTCGCCGGGTTCGGGAGTGGGAATGACCTGCCCTCGAGTAGGTAGCCTGTGCGAGATTTCGGCGGTCACATACCTGGCTTCTCTTAGCTTCTTGATGTCCTCCTCTGTGACAGAGGAGGGCATCAACCGACCTTGAAGGTTGGATCCGGACATGGTTGAAGGTCTGAAGCGCCTAGCCTGAGCCTTGGGTGTTGGAACTCGAGGTGGGGGAAGGATTTGATTGAGTGCGAGAAGAAAAGGACATGCCTTGGCCTCTTTATAAAGAGGGTGAATATCAAGCGTCCTCCGTGTGGCCATTTGGAACTTGCCTAAAATTGAGGAGTCATACCAACGGGCACGATTGGGTTACCCATATCCGTATTGATGAGAATCCCATAATAAGGGGAACACGATCTCTGCTTCGACAAGACGTGCCAATAAAACCGCCTCGCGCAACGTGCAGTGGCAGGCTGGTTGAGAAAAACGGTTCGAATAATGACCAGGCCGTGGTGTGATGTCACGTTATGAAAAGTTGTCAGCAGATCAGATTTGTGGAAATATTATTCTCTCTACGGTGGTATATGGAATTTGTTTTGCAGAGCCGGACACTATCCATGTGTTCAAAATCTTCTATGAAGTATTCGGAGGAAGAACCCGCCTTGCAATGCCGAAGACAATCTGCGCGCCGGACTCATCGTCATTGAAGCCTGGTTCAGGGGCTACTAAGGGAGTCCTGGATTAAGGGGTCCTCGGACAGCCGGACTATATACTTTAGCCGGACTGTTGGACTATGAAGATACAAGATTGAAGACTTCGTCCCGTGTCCAGATGGGACTCTCCTTGGCATGGAAGGCAAGATTGGCAATACGGATATGTAGATCTCCTTGTAACCGACTCTGTGTAACCCTAGCCCCCTCCGGTGTCTATATAAACCGGAGGGTTTAGTCCGTAGGACAACAACAATCATAATCATAGGCTAGCTTCTAGGGTTTAGCCTCTACGATCTCGTGGTAGATCAACTCTTGTAATACTCATATCATCAAGATCAATCAAGCAGGAAGTAGGGTATTACCTCCATCGAGAGGGCCCGAACCTGGGTAAACATCGCTTCCCCCGCCTCCTGTTACCATCCGCCTCAGACGCACAGTTCGGGACCCCCTACCCGAGATCCGCCAGTTTTGACACCGACACTCCCCTCCTTCATTTCCCTCCGGTGGAAGAAAGGAAAAGGGGGGCGAATCCTACTTGGAGTAGGAGTTCAAGTAGGACTCCGCCCTTGGCGCGCCCCTCCTGGCCGCCGGCCTCTCTCCCTCCCTCCTTTATGTACGTGGCCAGGGGGCACCCCAAAGCACAACAGACAATCTCTTAGCCGTGTGCGGTGCCCCCCTCCATAGTTTAACACCTCGGTCGTATCGTCGTAGTGCTTAGGCGAAGCCCTGCGGCGGTAACTTCATCATCACCATCGCCACACCGTCGTGCTGACGAAACTCTCCCTCGTCCTCAACTGGATCAAGAGCTTGAGGGACGTCATCGTGTTGAACGTGTGCTGAACACGGAGGTGCCATACGTTCGGTACTTGGATCGGTTGGATCGTGAAGACGTTCGACTACATCAACCGCGTTACTAAATGCTTCCGCTTTTATTCTACGAGGGTACGTGGACACACTCTCCCGTCTCGTTGATATGCATCTCCTAGATAGATCTTGCGTGATCGTAGGAATTTTTTGAAATACTGCGTTCCCCAACAGTGGCATCCGAGCCAGGTCTATGCGTAGATGTTATATGCACTAGTAGAACACAATGGGTTGTGGGCGATAATAGTCATACTGCTTACCACCAACGTCTTACTTTGATTCAGCGGTATTGTTGGATGAAGCGGACCGGACCGACATTACATGACCGCGTTCATGAGCCTGGTTCTACTGACGTGCTTCGCACACAGGTGGCTGGCGGGTGTCTGTTTCTCCAACTTTAGTTGAATCGAGTTTGACTACGGCCGATCCTTATTGAAGGTTAAAACAGCACACTTGTCGAAATATTATTGTGGTTTTGATGCGTAGGTAAGAACGGTTCTTGCTAGAATCCCGTAGCAGCCACGTAAAACTTGCAACAACGAAGTGGAGGACGTCTAACTTGTTTTTGCAGGGCATGTCGTGATGTGATATGGTCAATACATGATGAGATATAAATTGTTGTATGAGATGATCATGTTTTGTAAAAATTATCGGCAACTGGCAGGAGCCTTATGGTTGTCGCTTTATTGTATGAAATGCAATCGCCATGTAATTGCTTTACTTTATCACTAAGCGGTAGCGATAGTCGTAGAAGCAATAGTTGGCGAGACGACAACGATGCTATGATGGAGATCAAGGTGTTAAGCCGGTGACGATGAAGATCATGACGGTGCTTTGGAGATGGAGATCAAAGGCACAAGACGATGATGGCCATATCATGTCACATATTTTGATTGCATGTGATGTTTATCCTTTATGCATCTTATTTTGCTTAGTACAGCAGTAGCATTATAATATGATCTCTCACTACATTTCAAGGTATAAGTGTTCTCCCTGAGTATGCACCACGTGATGATCGGGTGTGATAAGCTCTACGTTCACATACAACGGGTGCAAGCCAGTTTTGCACATGCAGAATACTCGGGTTAAACTTGACGAGCCTAACATATTCAGATATGGCCTCGGAACACTAAGACCGAAAGGTCGAACGTGAATCATATAGTAGATACGATCAACATAGTGATGTTCACCATTGAAAACTACTCCATCTCACGTGATGATCGGACATGGTTTAGTTGATATGGATCACGTGATCATTTACATGACTAGAGGGATGTCTATCTGAGTGCGAGTTCTTAAGTAATATGATTAATTGAACTTTAATTTATCATGAACTTAGTACTTGATAGTTTTTGCATGTCCATGTTGTTGTAGATCAATGGCCCATGCTACCGTTCCTTTGAATTTTAATGCGCTCCTAGAGAAAGCTAAGTTGAAAGATGATGGTAGCAACTACACGGACGTCTGGCAGAGCAAAGCTGATGACTACTCGATAGTTCAGTGTGCCATGCTTTACGGCTTAGAATCGGGACTTCAAAGACGTTTTGAACGTCATGGAGCATATGAGATGTTCCAAGGGTTGAAATTAATATTTCAAGAAAATGCCCGAGTTGAGAGATATAAAGCCTCCAACAAGTTATATAGCTGCAAAATGGAGGAGAATAGTTATGTCAGTGAACATATACTCAAAATGTCTGGGTATCATAACCAGTTGACTCAGCTGGGAGTTAATCTTCCTGATGATAGTGTCATTGACAGAGTTCTTCAGTCACTGCCACCAAGCTATAAAGGCTTCATGATGAACTATAATATGCAAGGGATGGAAAAGACAATTCCCGACCTCTTCGCGATGCTAAAGGCTGCAGAGGTAGAAATCAAGAAGGAGCATCAAGTGTTGATGGTTAAGAAGACCACTAGTTTCAAGAAAAAGGGCAAAGGGAAGAAGGGGAACTTCAAGAAGAACGGCAAGCAAGTTGCTGCTCGAGTGAAGAAGCCCAAGTCTGTACCTAAGCTTGAGACTGAGTGCTTCTACTGCAAAGGGACTGGTCACTGGAAGTGGAACTGCCCCAAGTATTTGGCAGATAAGAAGGATGGCAAAGTGAAAGGTATATTTGATATACATGTTATTGATGTGTACCTTACTAATGCTCGTAGTAGCGCCTGGGTATTTGATACTGGTTCTCTTGCTCATATTTGCAACTCGAAACAGGGGCTACGGGTTGAACGAAGATTGGCTAAGGACGAGGTGATGATGCGCGTGGGAAATGGTTCCAAAGTCGATGTGATCACCGTCGGCATGCTACCGCTACATCTACCTTCGGGATTAGTTTTAGACTGGAATAATTGTTATGTGGTGCCAGCGCTAAACATGAACATTATATCTGGATCTTGTTTGATGCGAGACGGTTATTCATTTAAATCAGAGAATAATGGTTGTTCCATTTATATGAGTAATATCTTTTCTGGTCATGCACCCTTGATGAGTGGTCTATTTTTGTTGCATCTCGATTGTAGTGATACACATATTCATAATATTGAAGCCAAAAGATGCAAGGTTAATAATGATAGTGCAACTTATTTGTGGAACTGCCGTTTATGTCATATTGGTGTAATGCGCATGAAGAAACTCCATGCTGATGAGCTTTTGGAATCAGTTGATTATGAATCACTTGATGCTTGCGAACCATGCCTCATGGGCAAGATGACTAAGACTCTGTTCTCCGGAACAATGGAGCGAGCAACTGACTTGTTGGAAATAATACATACTGATGTATGCTGTCCAATGAGTGTTGAGGCTCGCGGCGGATATCATTATTTTCTAACCTTCACAGATGATTTGAGCAGATATGGGTATATCTACTTGATGAAACATAATTCTGAAACATTTGAAAAGTTCAGAGAATTTCAGAGTGAACTGGAAAATCATCGTAACAAGAAAATAAAGTTTCTACGATCTGATCGTGGAGGTGAATATTTGAGTTATGAGTTTGGTATTCATTTGAAACAATGTGGAATAGTTTCGCAACTCACGCCACCTGGAACACCACAGCGTAATGGTGTGTCCGAACGTCGTAACCGTACTTTATTAGATATGGTGCGATCTATGATGTCTCTTACTGATTTAACGCTATCGTTTTGTGGTTATGCTTTAGAGACGGCTGCATTCACGTTAAATAGGGCACCACCTAAATCTGTTGAGACGACACCATATGAACCGTGGTTTGGCAAGAAACCTAAGCTATCGTTTCTTAAAGTTTGGGGTTGCGATGCTTATGTGAAAAAGCTTCAACCTGATAAGCTCGAAGCCAAATCGGAGAAAAGCGTCTTCATAGGATACCCAAAGGAGACTATTGGGTACACCTTCTATCACAGATCCGAAGGCAAGATATCTGTTGCTAAGAATGGATCCTTTCTAGAGAAGGAGTTTCTCTCGAAAGAAGTGAGTGGGAGGAAAGTAGAACTTGATGAGGTAATTGTACCTGCTCCCGACTTGGAAAGTAGTTCATCACATAAATCAGTTCCATTGATTCCTACACCAATTAGTGAGGAAGCTAATGATGATGATCATGAAACTTCAGATCAAGTTACTACCGAACCTCATAGGTCAACCAGAGTAAGGTCCGCAGCAGAGTGGTACGGTAATCCTGTTCTGGAGGTCATGTTACTTGACCATGACGAACCTACGAACTATGAGGAAGCGATGATGTGCCCAGATTCCGCAAAATGGCTTGAGGCCATGAAATCTGAGATGGGATCCATGTATAAGAACAAGTATGGACTTTGGTTCACTTGCCCGATGATCGGCAAGCCATAGAGAATAAATGGATCTTTAAGAAGAAGACTGACGATGACGGTAATGTTAATGTCTACAAAGCTCGACTTGTTGCGAAAGGTTTTTGACAAGTTCAAGGAGTTGACTATGATGAGACCTTCTTACCTATAGCGATGCTTAAGTCTGTCCGAATCATGTTAGCAATTACCGCATTTTATGATTATGAAATTTGGCAAATGGATGTCAAAACCGCATTCCTTAATGGATATCATAAAGAAGACTTGTATATGATGCAACCAGAAGGTTTTGTCGATCCTAAAGGTGCTACCAAAGTGTGCAAGCTCCAGCGATCCATTTATGGACTGGCGCAAGCATCTCAGAGTAGGAATATACGCTTTGATAGTGTGATCAAAGCGTATGGTTTTATACAGACTTTTGGAGAAGCCCGTATTTACAAGAAAGTGAGTGGGAGCTCTATAGCATTTCTAATATTATATGTGGATGACATATTGTTGATTGAAAATAATACAGAATTTCTAGATAGCATAAAAGGATACTTGAATAAGAATTTTTCAATGAAAGACCTTGGTGAAGCTGCTTATATATTGGGCATCAAGATCTATAGAGATAGATCAAGACGCTTAATTGGACTTTCACAAAGCACATACCTTGATAAAGTTTTGAAGAAGTTCAAAATGGATCAGTCAAAGAAAGTGTTCTTGCATGTGTTACAAGGTTTGAAGTTGAGTAAGACTCAATGCCCAACCACTGTAGAAGATAAATAGAAAATGAAAGTCATTCCCTATGCCTCAGCCATAGCTTCTATCATGTATGCAATGTTGTGTACCAGACCTGATGTGTGCCTTGCTATGAGTTAGAAAGGAGGTACCAAAGTAATCCAGGAGTGGATCACTGGACAGCGGTCAAGAACATCCTGAAATACCTAAAAAGGACTAAGGATATGTTTCTCGTTTATGGAGGTGACAAAGAGCTCGTCGTAAATGGTTACGTCGATGCAAGCTTTGACACTGATCTAGATGACTCTAAGTCACAAACCGGATACGTGTTTATATTGAATGGTGGAGCTGTCAGTTGGTGCAGTTCCAAATAGAGCGTCGTGGCGGGATCTACGTGTGAAGTGGAGTCTAGATGAAGGAGTTCATATCCGATCTAGGTGTAATACCTAGTGCATCCGGATGAAGCAGCTCCAAATGAAGGAGTCTGGATGAAGGAGTTCATATCCGATCTAGGTGTAATACCTAGTGCATCAGGTACAATGAAAATCTTTTGTGACAATACTGGAAGAATTGCCTTGGCAAAGGAATCCAGATTTCATAAGAGAACCAAATACATCAAGAGATGCTTCAATTCCATCCGCGATCAATTCAAGGAGGGAGATGTAGAGATTTGCAAAATACATACAGATCTAAATATTGCAGACCCGTTGACTAAGCCTCTTCCATGAGCAAAACATGATCAGCACCAAGACTCCATGGGTGTTAGAATCATTACTATGTAATCTAGATTATTGACTCTAGTGCAAGTGGGAGACTGAAGGAAATATGCCCTAGAGGCAATAATAAAGTAGTTATTTATATTTCCTTATATCATGATAAATGTTTATTATTCATGCTAGAATTGTATTAACCGGAAACTTAGTACATGTGTGAATACATAGACAAAACTGAGTGTCCCTAGTATGCCTCTACTTGACTAGCTCGTTAATCAAAGATGGTTAAGTTTCCTAGCCATGGACATGTGTTGTCATTTGATGAACGAGATCACGTCATTAGAGAATGATGTGATGGACAAGACCCACCCGTTAGCTTAGCATAATGATTGTTTAGTTTTACTACTATTGCTTTCATCATGACTTATACATGTTCCTCTAACTATGATATTATGCAACTCCCGAATACCGGAGGAACACCTTGTGTGCTATCAAACGTCACAACGTAACTGGGTGATTATAAAAATGCTCTACAGGTGTCTCCAACGGTGTTTGTTGAGTTGGCATAGATCGAGATTAGGATTTGTCACTCCGTGTATCGGAGAGGTATCTCTGGGCCCTCTCGGTAATGCACATCACTATGAGCCTTGCAAGCAATGTGACTAATGAGTTAGTTACGGGATGATGCATTACGAAACGAGTAAACAGACTTGCCGGTAACGAGATTTAACTAGGTATGAGGATACCGACGATTGAATCTCGGGCAAGTAACATACTGATGACAAAGGGAATAACGTATGTTGTTATGCGGTTTGACCGATAAAGATCTTCGTAGAATATGTAGGAGCCAATATGAGCATCTAGGTTCTGCTATTGGTTATTGACCGGAGATATGTCTCGGTCATGTCTATGTTGGGGAACATAGTAATTTCAAAAAAAAATCATACGCACACACGGGATCATGGTGATGCATAGCAACGAGAGGGGAGAGTGTGTCCACGTACCCTCGTAGACCGAAAGCGTTAGCACAACGCGGTTGATGTAGTCGTACGTCTTCACGATCCGACCGATCCAAGTACCGAATGTACGACACCTCCGAGTTCAGCACACGTTCAGCTCGATGACGTCCCGCGAACTCCGATCCAGCAGAGCTTCACGCGAGAGTTCCGTCAGCACGACGGCGTGATGACAGTGATGATGTTGCTACCGACGCAGGGCTTCGCCTAAGCACCGCTACGATATGACCGAGGTGGAATATGTTGGAGGGGGGCACCACACACGGCTGGAATAGATCAACAGATCAACTTGTGTGTTTAGAGGTGCCCCCCTGCCCCTGTATATAAAGAAGCAAGGGGGGAGACGCGGCCGGGCAAGGAGGGTGCGCCAAGGGAGGGAGTCCTACTCCCGAGTAAAGAGACTTGCCGGTAACGAGATTGAACTAGGTATTGAGATAGCGACGATCGAATCTCGGGCAAGTAACATACCGATGACAAAGGGAACAACGTATGTTGTTATGCGGTTTGACCGATAAAGATCTTCGTAGAATATGTAGGAGCCAATATGATCTTCCAGGTTCCGCTATTGGTTATTGACCGGAGACGTGTCTAGGTCATGTCTACATTGTTCTCGAACCCGTCGGGTCCGCACGCTTAAAGTTTCGGTGACGATTGTATTATGAGTTTTTGTGTTTTGATGTACCGAAGGTTGTTCGGAGTCCCCGATGAGATCGGGGACATGACGAGGAGTCTCGACATGGTCGAGACGTAAAGATCGATATATTAGACGACTATATTGGGACATCGGAAACGTTCCAAGTGATTCGGGTATTTTTCGGAGTACCGGAGAGTTGCAGGAATTCATATTGGGCCTTAATGGGCCATACGGGAAAGGAGAGAAAGGCCTCAAAGGGTGGCCGCACCCCTCCCCATGGACTGGTTCGAATTGGACTAGGGAGGGGGGCGCCCCCTTCCTTCCTTCTCCTTCTCCCTTCCCTTTTTCCTATTCCATGTGGGAGGTGGAATCCTACTAGGACTAGGGAGTCCTAGTAGGACTCCACACTTGGGCGCGTCCTATGAGGGCCGGCCTCCTCCTCCCTTGCTCCATTATATACGGGGTAAGGGGGCACCTCTAGACACACAACAATTGATCTCTTGATCTCTTAGCCGTGTGCGGTGCCCCCCTCCACCATAATCCACCTCGATCATATTGTAGCAGTGCTTAGGCGAAGCCCTGCATCGGTAGCATCATCATCACCGTCATGCTGACGGAACTCTCCCTCGAAGCTCTGCTGGATCGGAGTTCGTGGGATGTCATCGAGCTGAACGTGTGCTGAACTCGGAGGTGCCGTGCGTTCGGTACTTGGATCGGTCGGATCGTGAAGACGTACGACTACATCAACCGCGTTGTGCATAACGCTTCCGCTTTCGGTCTACGAGGGTACGTGGACACACTCTCCCCTCTCGTTGCTATGCATCACCATGATCTTGCGTGTGCGTAGGAATTTTTTGAAATTACTACGTTCCCCAACAGTGGCATCCGAGCGTGGTTTTATGCGTGGATGTTATATGCACGAGTAGAACACAAGTGAGTTGTGGGTGATACAAGTCATACTACTTACCTGCATGTCATACTTTGGTTCGGCGGTATTGTTGGATGAAGCGGCCCGGACCGACATTACGCGTACGCTTACGCGAGACTGGTTCTACCGACGTGCTTTGCACACAGGTGGCTGGCGGGTGTCAGTTTCTCCAACTTTAGTTGAACCGAGTGTGGCTACGCCCGGTCCTTGAGAAGGTTAAAACAACACTAACTTGACAAACTATCGTTGTGGTTTTGATGCGTAGGTAAGAACGGTTCTTGCTCAGCCCGTAGCAGCCACGTAAAACTTGCAACAACAAAGTAGAGGACGTCTAACTTGTTTTTGCAGGGCATGTTGTGATGTGATATGGTCAAGGCATGATGCTATATTTTATTGTATGAGATGATCATGTTTTGTAACCGAGTTATCGGCAACTGGCAGGAGCCATATGGTTGTCGCTTTATTGTATGCAATGCAATCGCCCTGTAATTGCTTTACTTTATCACTAAGCGGTAGCGATAGTCGTAGAAGCATAAGTTGGCGAGATGACAAACGATGCTACGATGGAGATCAAGGTGTCGCGCCGGTGACGATGGTGATCATGACGGTGCTTTGGAGATGGAGATCACAAGCACAAGATGATGATGGCCATATCATATCACTTATATTGATTGCATGTGATGTTTATCTTTTATGCATCTTATCTTGCTTTGATTGACGGTAGCATTATAAGATGATCTCTCACTAAATTATCAAGGTATAAGTGTTCTCCCTAAGCATGCACCGTTGCGAAAGTTCTCCGTGCTGAGACACCACGTGATGATCGGGTGTGATAGGCTCTACGTTCAAATACAACGGGTGCAAAACAGTTGCACACGCGGAATACTCAGGTTAAACTTGACGAGCCTAGCATATGCAGATATGGTCTCGAAACACTGAGACCGAAAGGTCGAGCCTGAATCATATAGTAGATATGATCAACATAATGATGTTCACCATTGAAAACTACTCCATCTCACGTGATGATCGGACATGATTTAGTTGATTTGGATCACGTGATCACTTAGATGATTAGAGAGATATCTATCTAAGTGGGAGTTCTTAAGTAATATGATTAAATTGAACTTCAATTTATCATGAACTTAGTCCTGGTAGTATTAGCATATCTATGTTGTAGATCAATAGCTCGCGTTGTTGCTTCCCTATGTTTATTTTGATATGTTCCTAGAGAAAAACTATGTTGAAAGATGTTAGTAGCAATGATGCGGATTGTATCCGTGATCTGAGGATTATCCTCATTGCTGCACAGAAGAATTATGTCCTTGATGCACCGCTAGGTGACAGACCTATTGCAGGAGCGAATGCATACGTTATGAACGTTTGGCTAGCTCAATATGATGACTACTTGATAGTTTAGTGCACCATGCTTAATGGCTTAGAATTGGGACTTCAAAGACGTTTTGAACGTCATGGACCATATGAGGTGTTCCAGGAGTTGAAGTTAATATTTCAAGCAAATACCCGAGTTGAGAGATATGAAGTCTCCAACAAGTTCTATAGCTAAAAGATGGAGAAGAATAGCTCAAGCAGTGAGCATATGCTCAGATTGTCTGGGTACTACAATCGCTTGAATCAAGTGGGAGTTAATCTTCCAGATAAAATAGTGATTGACAGAATTCTCTAGTCACCATCTCCAAGTTAGTAGAACTTCGTGATGAACTATAATATGCAAGGGATTACGAAAGTAATTCCCGAGCTCTTCGCGATGCTGAAATCGACGAAGGTAGAAATCAAGAAATACATCAAGTGTTGATGGTTGACAAGACCACTAGTTTCAAGAAAAGGGCAAAGGGAAGAAGGGGAACTTCAAGAAGAATGGCAAGCGAGTTGTTGCTCAAGTGAAGAAGCCCAAGTCTAGACCTAAGCCTGACTAAGTGCTTCTACTGCAAAAAGGACTGGTCACTGGAAGCGGTACTACCCCAAACAATTGGCGGATAAGAAGGATGGCAAAGTGAACAAAAGTATATTTGATATACATGTTATTTATGTGTACTTTACTAGTGTTTATAGAAACCCCTCGGTATTTGATACTGGTTCAGTTGCTAAGAGTAGTAACTCGAAACGGGAAGTTGCAGAATGAACAGAGACTAGTTAAGGGTGAAGTGACGATGTGTGTTGGAAGTAGTTCCAAGATTGATATGATGATCATCGCACACTCCCTATACTTTCAGGATTAGTGTTGAACCTAAATAAGTGTTATTTGGTGTTTGCGTAGAGCATGAATATGATTTGATCATGTTTATTGCAATACATTCATTTAAGTTAGAGAATAATTGTTGTTCTCTTTACATGAATAAAACCTTCTATGGTCATACACCCAATGAAAATGGTGTGTTGGATCTCGATTGTAGTGATACACATATTCATAATATTGAAGCCAAAAGATGCAAAGTTAATAATGATAGTGCAACTTATTTGTGGCACTGCCGTTTAGGTCATATTGGTGTAAAGCGCATAAAGAAAATCCATGCTGATGGGCTTTTGGAATCACTTGATTATGAATCAGTTGATGCTTGCGAACCATGCCTCATGGGCAAGATGACTAAGACTCCGTTCTCCGGAACAATGGAGCGAGCTACTGACTTATTGGAAATAATACTTACCGATGTATCCGGTCCGATGAGTGTTGAGGTTCGCGGCGGGTATCGTTATTTCCTGACCTTCACAGATGATTTGAGCAGATATGGGTATATCTACTTAATGAAACTGAAATAGTTGAAAAGTTCAAAGAATTTCAGAGTGAAGTGGAGAATCATTGTAACAAGAAAATAAAAGTTTTTCTGTGATTTGATCGCGGAGACGGATATTTGAGTTACAAGTTTGGCCTTCAATTAAAACAATGTGGAATAGTTTCACAAACGCATGCCACCTGGAACACCACATCATAATGGTGTGTCCGAACGTCATAACCGTACTTTATTGGATATAGTGCAATCTATGATGTCTCTTACCGATTTACCACTATCGTTCTGGGGTTATGCATTAGAGACAGCTGCATTCACGTTAAATAGGGCACCATCTAAATCCGTTGAGACGACACTATATGAACTGTGGTTTGGCAAGAAACCAAAGTTGTTGTTTCTTAAAGTTTGGGGTTACGATGCTTATGTGAAAAAGTTTCATCCTGATAAGCTCAAACCCAAATCAGAGAAATGTGTCTTCATAGGATACCCAAAGGAGACAGTTGGGTACACCTTCTATCACAGATCCGAAGGCAAGACATTCGTTGCTAAGAATGGATCCTTTCTAGAGAAGGAGTTTCTCTCGAAAGAAGTGAGTGGGAGGAAAGTAGAACTTGATCAGGTAATTGTACCTGCTCCCGACTTGGAAAGTAGTTCATCACATAAATCAGTTCCTGTGACTCCTACACCAATTAGTGAGGAAGCTAATGATGATGATCATGTAACTTCAGATCAAGTTACTACCGAACCTCGTAGGTAAACCAGAGTGAGATCCACACCAAAGTGGTACGGTAATCCTATTCTGGAGGTCATGTTACTTGACCATGACGAACCTACGAACTATGAGGAAGCGATGATGAGCCCAGATTCCGCAAAATGGCATGAGGGCATGAAATCTGAGATGGGATCCATGTATTAGAAAAAAGTATGGACTTTGGTTGACTTGCCCGATGATCGGCAAGCCATAGAAATAAATGGATCTTCAAGAGGAAGACGGACATTGATAGTAGTGTTACTATCTACAAAGCTAGACTTGTCGAAAAAGGTTTTTAACAAAGTTCAAGGTGTTGACTACGATGAGATTTTCTCACTCATAGCGATGCTTAAGTCTGTCCGAATCATGTTAGCAAATTGCCACATTTTATGAAATGTGGCAAATGGATGTCAAAACTACATTCCTTAATGGATTTCTTAAAGAAGAGTTGTATATGATGCAACCAGAAGGTTTTGTCGATCCTAAAGGTGCTAACAAAGTGTGCAAGCTCCAGCAATCCATCTATGGACTGGCGCAAGCATCTCGGAGTTGGAATATATGCTTTGATGAGTTGATCAAAGCATATAATTTTATACAGACTTGCGGTGAAGCCTGTATTTACAAGAAAGTGAGTGGGAGCACTACAGCATTTCTGATAAGTATATGAGAATGACATATTGTTGATCGGAAATAATGTAGAATTTTCTGGAAAGCATAGAGGAGTATTTGAAAGGAGTTTACAAAGAAATACCTTGGTGAAGTTGCTTACATATTGAGCAACAAGATCTATAGAGATAGATCAAGACGCTTGATAAGTTTTTTCAATGAGTACTTACCTTGACAAGATTTTGAAGTAGTTCAAAATGGAACAGTCGAAGAAAGAGTTCTTGCCTGTGTTACAAGGTGTGAAATTGAGTAAGACTCAAAGCCCGACCACGGTAGAAGATAGAAAGAGAATGAAAGTCATTCCCTATGCCTTAGCCATAGGTTCTATAAAGTATGCCATGTTGTGTACCAGATCTATTGTATACCCTACACTGATTTTGGCAAGGGAGTACAATAGTGATCTAGGAGTAGATCATAGGACAGCGGTCAAAATTATCCTTAGCGGAATAAGGATATGTTTCTCTATTATGGAGGTGACAAAAGGTTCGTCGTAAAGAGTTACATCGATGCAAGCTTTGACACCGATCTGGATGACTCTAAGTCTCGATCTAGATACATATTGAAAGTGGGAGCAATTAGCTAGAGTAGCTCCGTGCAGAGCATTGTTGACATAGAAATTTGCAAAATACATACGGGTCTGAATATGGCAGACCCGTTGACTAAACTTCTCTCACAAGCAAAAACATGATCACACCTTAGTACTCTTTGGGTGTTAATCACATAGCGATGTGAACTAGATTATTGACTCTAGTAAACCCTTTGGGTGATGGTCACATGACGATGTGAACTATGGGTGTTAATCACATGGTGATGTGAACTATTGATGTTAAATCACATGGCGATGTGATCTAGATTATTGACACTAGTGCAAGTGGGAGACTGAAGGAAATATGCCCTGGAGGCAATAATAAAGTTATTATTTATTTCCTTATATCATGATAAATGTTTATTATTCATGCTAGAATTGTATTAACCGGAAACATGATACATGTGTGAATACATAGACAAACGGAGTGTCACTAGTATGCCTCTACTTGACTAGCTGGTTAATCAAAGATGGTTATGTTTCCTGGCCATAGCATTAGTTGTCATTTGATTAACGGGATCACATCATTAGGAGAATGATGTGATTGACTTGACCCATTCCGTTAGCTTAGCACTTGATCGTTTAGTATGTTGCTATTGCTTTCTTCATGACTTATACATGTTCCTATGACTATGAGATTATGCAGCTCCCGTTTACCGGAGGAACACTTTGTGTGCTACCAAACGTCACAACGTAACTGGGTGATTATAAAGGTGCTCTACAGGTGTCTCCGAAGGTACTTGTTGGGTTGGCGTATTTCGAGATTAGGATTTGTCACTCCGATTGTCTGAGAGGTATCTCTGGGCCCACTCGGTAATGCACATCACTATAAGCCTTGCAAGCATTGTAACTAATGAGCTAGTTGCGAGATGATGTATTACGGAACGAGTAAAGAGACTTGCCGGTAACGAGATTGAACTAGGTATTGAGATACCGACGATCGAATCTAGGGCAAGTAACATACCGATGACAAAGGGAACAACGTATGTTATTATGCGGTTTGACCGATAAAGATCTTCGTAGAATATGTAGGAGCCAATATGAGCATCCAAGTTCCGCTATTGGTTATTGACCGGAGACGTGTCTAGGTCATGTCTACATTGTTCTCGAACCCGTAGGGTCCGCACGCTTAAAGTTTCGGTGACGATTGTATTATGAGTTTTTGTGTTTTGATGTACCGAAGGTTGTTCGGAGTCCCGGATGAGATCGGGGACATGACGAGGAGTCTCGAAATGGTCGATACGTAAAGATCGATATATTGGACGACTATATTCGGACATCGGAAAGGTTCCGAGTGATTCGGGTATTTTTCGGAGTACCGGAGAGTTACGGGAATTCGTATTGGGCCTTAATGGGCCATACGGGAAAGGAGAGAAAGGCCTCAAAGGGTGGCCGCACCCCTCCCCATGGATTGGTCCGAATTGGACTAGGGAGGGGGGGCGCCCCCTTCCTTCCTTCTCCTTCTCCCTTCCCTTTTTCCTATTCCATGTGGGAGGTGGAATCCTACTAGGACTAGGGAGTCCTAGTAGGACTCCACACTTGGGCGCGCCCTATGAGGGCCGGCCTCCTCCTCCCTTGCTCCTTTATATACGTGGGCAAGGGGGCACCTCTAGACACACAACAATTGATCTCTTGATCTCTTAGCCGTGTGCGCTGCCCCCCTCCACCATAATCCACCTCGATCATATCGTAGCAGTGCTTAGGCGAAGCCCTACATCGTTAGCATCATCATCACCGTCATCACACCGTCGTGCTGACGGAACTCTCCCTCGAAGCTCTGCTAGATCGGAGTTCGTGGGACGTCATCGAGCTGAACGTGTGCTGAACTCGGAGGTGTCGTGCGTTCGGTACTTGGATCGCTCGGGTCGTGAAGACGTACGACTACATCAACCGCATTGTTATAACGCTTCCGCTTTCGGTCTACGAGGGTACGTGGACACACTCTCCCCTCTCGTTGCTATGCATCACCATGATCTTGCGTGTGCGTAGGAATTTTTTTGAAATTACTACATTCCCCAACATCTGCAACATTTAGATCCGTATGTATCTTGCAAATCTCTATGTCTCCCACCTGGACTTGGTCCCGGATGAAATTGAAGCGTCTCTTGATGTGCTTGGTCCTCTTGTGAAATCTGGATTCCTTTGCCAAGGCAATTGCACCAGTATTGTCACAAAAGATTTTCATTGTACCTCATGCACTAGGTATGACACCTAGATCGGATATGAACTCCTTCATCCAGACTCCTTCATTTGGAGCTGCTTCATCCGGATGCACTAGGTATTACACCTAGATCAGATATGAACTCCTTCATCTAGACTCCACTTCACACGTAGATCCCGCCACGACGCTTTGTTTACATCTGCACCAACTAACAGCTCCACCGTTCAATGTAAACACATATCTGGTTTGCGATTTAGAATCGTCCGGATCAGTGTCAAAGCTTGCATCGACGTAACCATTTACGACTAGCTCTTTGTCACCTCCATAAATGAGAAACATATCCTTAGTCCTTTTCATGTATTTCAGGATGTTCTTGACCGCTGTCCAGTGATCCACTCCTGGATTACTTTGGTACCTCCCTGCACGGCTAATAGCAAGACAAACATCAGGTCTGGTACACAGCATTGCATACATGATAGAGCCTATGGCTGAAGCATAGGGAACATCTTTCATTTTCTCTCTATCTTCTGCAGTGGTCGGGCATTGAGTCTGACTCAACTTCACACCTTGAAACACAGGCAAGAACCCTTTCTTTGGTTGATCCATTTTGAACTTCTTCAAAACTTTGTCAAGGTATGTGCTTTGTGAAAGTCCTATCAAGCGTCTTGATCTATCTCTATAGATCTTGATGCCTAATATGTAAGCAGCTTCACCGAGGTCTTTCATTGAAAAACTCTTATTCAAGTATCCTTTTATGCTATCCAGAAATTCTATATCATTTCCAATCAGCAATATGTCATCCACATATAATATCAGAAATGCTACAGAGCTCCCACTCACTTTCTTGTTAATACAGGCTTCTCCAAAAGTCTCTATAAAACCATATGCTTTGATCATACTACCAAAACGTTTATTCCAACTCCGAGAGGCTTGCACCAGTCCATAAATGGATCGCTGGAGCTTGCACACATTGTTAGCTCCCTTTGGATTGACAAAACCTTCTGGTTGCATCATATACAATTCTTCTTCCAGAAATCCATTCAGGAATGCAGTTTTGACATCCATTTGCCAAATTTCATAATCATAAAATGCGGCAATTGCTAACATGATTCGGACAGACTTAAGCATCGCTACGGGTGAGGAAGTCTCATCGTAGTCAATCCCTTGAACTTGTCAAAAACCTTTCGCAACAAGTCGAGCTTTATACACAGTAACATTACCGTCAGCGTCAGTCTTCTTCTTGAAGATCCATTTATTCTCAATGGCTTGCCGATCATCGGGCAAGTCAACCAAAGTCCACACTTCGTTCTCATACATGGATCCCATCTCAGATTTCATGGCCTCAAGCCATTTTGCGGAATCTGGGCTCACCATCGCTTCTTCATAGTTCGTAGGTTCGCCTTGGTCAAGTAACATGACCTCCAGAATAGGATTACCGTACCACTCTGGTGCGGATCTTACTTTGGTTGACCTACGAGGTTCAGTAGTAACTTGATCCGAAGTTTCATGATCAATATCATTAGCTTCCTCACTAATTGGTCTAGGTGTCACAGGAACCGGTTTCTGTGATGAACTACTTTCCAATATGGGAGTAGGTACAGTTACCTCATCAAGTCCTACTTTCCTCCCACTCACTTCTTTCGAAAGAAACTCCTTCTCTAGAAAGGATCCATTCTTAGCAACGAATGTCTTGCTTTCGGATCTGTGATAGAAGGTGTACCCAACAGTTTCCTTTGGGTATCCTATGAAGACACATTTCTCCGATTTGGGTTCGAGCTTATCAGGTTGAAGCTTTTTCACATAAGCATCGCAGCCCCAAACTTTAAGAAACGACAACTTTGGTTTCTTGCCAAACCACAGCTCATAAGGCGTCGTCTCAACGGATTTTGATGGTGCCCTATTTAACGTGAATGCAGTCGTCTCTAAAGCATAACCCCAAAATGATAGCGGTACATCAGTAAGAGACATCATAGATCGCACCATATCTAGTAAAGTACTATTCTGACGTTCGGACACACCATTACGCTGTGGTGTTCCGGGTGGCGTGAGTTGCGAAACTATTCCGCATTGTTTCAAATGTAGACCAAACTCGTAACTCAAATATTCTCCTCCACGATCAGATCGTAGAAACTTTATTTTCTTGTTACGATGATTTTCCACTTCACTCTGAAAGTCTTTGAACTTTTCAAATGTGTCAGGCTTATGTTTCATTAAGTAGATATACCCATATCTGCTCAAATCATCTGTGAAGATGAGAAAATAACGATACCCGCCGCGAGCCTCAACATTCATCAGACCACATACATCAGTATGTATGATCTCCAACAAATCTGTTGCTCGCTATATTGTTCCGGAGAACGGCGTCTTAGTCATCTTGCCCATAAGGCATGGTTCGCAAGTACCAAGTGATTCATAATCAAGTGATTCCAAAAGTCCATCAGTATGGAGTTTCTTCATGCGCTTTACACCAATATGACCCAAACGGCAGTGCCACAAATAAGTTGCACTATCATTATCAACTCTGCATCTTTTGGCTTCAACATTATGAATATGTGTATCACTACTATCGAGATTCAACAAAAATAGACCACTCTTCAAGGGTGCATGACCATAAAAGATATTACTCATATAAATAGAACAACCATTATTCTCAGATTTAAATGAATAACCGTCTCGCATCAAACAAGATCCAGATATAATGTTCATGCTTAACGCTGGCACCAAATAACAATTATTTAGGTCTAAAACTAATCCCGAAGGTAGATGTAGAGGTAGCGTGCCGACGGCGATCACATCGACTTTGGAACCATTTCCCACGCGCATCGTCACCTCGTCCTTAGCCAGTCTTCGCTTAATTCGTTGTCCCTGTTTCGAGTTGCAAATATTAGCAACAGAACCAGTATCAAATACCCAAGTGCTACTGCGAGCTCTAGTAAGGTACACATCAATAACATGTATATCACATATACCTTTGTTCACCTTGCCATCCTTCTTATCCGCCAAATACTTGGGGCAGTTCCGCTTCAAGTGACCAGTCTGCTTGCAGTAGAAGCACTCAGTCTCAGGTTTAGGTCGAGACTTGGGTTTCTTCTCTTGAGCACCAACTTGTTTGCTGTTCTTCTTGAAGTTCCCCTTCTTCTTCCCTTTACCCTTTTTCTTGAAACTGGTGGTCTTGTTGACCATCAACACTTGATGCTCCTTCTTGATTTCTACCTCCGTAGCTTTTAGCATTGCGAAGAGCTCGGGAATTGTCTTATCCATCCCTTGCATATTATAGTTCATCACGAAGCTCTTGTAGCTTGGTGGCAGTGATTGAAGAATTCTGTCAATGATACTTTCATCCGGAAGATTAACTCCCAGTTGAATCAAGTGATTGCAGTACCCAGACATTCTGAGTATATGTTCACTGACAGAACTATTCTCCTCCATCTTGCAGCTGTAGAACTTATTGGAGACTTCATATCTCTCAATCCGGGCATTTGCTTGAAATATTAACTTCAACTCCTGGAACATCTCATATGCTCCATGACGTTCAAAACATCGTTGAAGCCCCGGTTCTAAGCCGTAAAGCATGGCACACAGAACTATCGAGTAGTCATCAACACGTGACTGCCAGGCATTCACAATGTCTGCAGTTGCCGGCAGAGGTGGTACACCTAGCGGTGCTTCCAGGACGTAATTCTTCTGTGCAGCAATAAGGATAATCCTCAAGTTATGGACCCAGTCCGTGTAATTGCTACCATCATCTTTCAACTTTGCTTTCTCAAGGAACGCATTAAAATTCAATGGAACAATAGCACGGGCCATCTATCTACAATCAACATAGACAAGAAAAAAATACTATCAGGTACTAAGTTCATGATAAAATTAAGTTCAGTTAATCATATTACTTAAGAACTCCCACTTAGATAGACATCCCTCTAATCATCTAAGTGATCACGTGATCCAAATCAACTAAACCATGTCCGGTCATCACGTGAGATGGAGTAGTTTTCAATGGTGAACATCACTATGTTGATCATATCTACTATATGATTCAAGCTCGACCTTTCGGTCTCAGTGTTCCGAGGCCATATCTGCATATGCTAGGCTCGTCAAGTTTAACCCGAGTATTCTGCGTGTGCAAAACTGGCTTGCACCCGTTGTAGATGGACGTAGAGCTTATCACACCCGATCATCACGTGGTGTCTCGGCACGATGAACTTTGGAAACAGTGCATACTCAGGGAGAACACTTTTATCTTGAAATTTAGTGAGAGATCATCTTATAATGCTACGGTCAGTCAAAGCAAAATAAGATGCATAAAGGATAAACATCACATGCAATCAATATAAGTGATATGATATGGCCATCATCATCTTGTGCTTGTGATCTCCATCTCCGAAGCACCGTCATGATCACCATCGTCACCGGCGCGACACCTTGATCTCCATCGTAGCATCATTGTCGTCTCGCCAACTATTACTTCTACGACTATCGCTACTGCTTAGTGATAACTAAACCAATTACAGGGCGATTGCATTGCATACAATAAAGCGACAACCATATGGCTCCTGCCAGTTGCCGATAACTCGGTTACAAAACATGATCATCTCATACAATAAAATATCGCATGATGCCTTGACCATATCACATCACAACATGCCCTGCAAAAACAAGTTAGACGTCCTCTACTTTGTTGTTGCAAGTTTTACGTGGCTGCTACGGGCTGAGCAAGAACCGTTCTTACCTACGCATCAAAACCACAACGATAGTTCGTCAAGTTAGTGTTGTTTTAACCTTCTCAAGGACCGGGCGTAGCCACACTCGGTTCAACTAAAGTTGGAGAAACTGACACCCGCCAGCCACCTGTGTGCAAAGCACGTCGGTAGAACCAGTCTCACGTAAGCGTACGCGTAATGTCGGTCCGGGCTGCTTCATCCAACAATACCGCCGAACCAAAATATGACATGCCGGTAAGCAGTATGACTTGTATCGCCCGCAACTCACTTGTGTTCTACTCGTGCATATAACATCTACGCATAAAACCTGGCTCGGATGCCACTATTGGGGAACGTAGTAATTTCAAAAAAATCCCTACGCACACACTGGATCATGGTGATGCATAGCAACGAGAGGGGAGAGTGTGTCCACGTACCCTCGTAGACCGAAAGCGGAAGCGTTAGCACAACGCGGTTGATGTAGTCGTACGTCTTCACGATCCGACCGATCCAAGTACCGAACGTACGGCACCTCCGAGTTCAGCACACGTTCAGCTCGATGACGTCTCGCGAACTCTGATCCAACAGAGCTTCACGGGAGAGTTCCGTCAGCACGACGGCGTGATGACGGTGATGATGTTGCTACCGACGCAGGGCTTCGCCTAAGCACCGCTACGATATGACCGAGGTGGAATATGGTGGAGGGGGGCACCGCACACGGTTGGAATAGATCAACAGATCAACTTGTGTGTTTAGAGGTGCCCCCTTCCCCCCGTATATAAAGGAGAAAGGGGGGAGAGGCGGCCGGCCAAGGAGGGCGCGCCAAGGGAGGGAGTCCTACTCCCACTGGGAGTAGGACTCCTCCTTTCCTAGTAGGAGTAGGAGAAGGGGGAAGGAGGAGGTGGAGAGAAGGAAGGAGAGGGGGGACGCCGCCCCCTTCCCTTGTCCAATTCGAACTGGGGCAAGGGGGGCCGCGCGCCACCTCCTGGCTGCCCTCTCTCTTCTCCACTAAGGCCCAATAGGCCCATTACATCCTGGGGAGGTTCCGGTAACCTCCCGGTACTCCGGTAAAATCCCGATTTCACCCGGAACACTTCCGACGTCCAAATATAGGCTTCCAAAATATCAATCTTTATGTCTGGACCATTTCGAGACTCCTCGTCATGTCCGTGATCATATCTGGGACTCCGAACTACCTTCGGTACATCAAAACACAAAAACTCATAATACCGATCGTCACCAAACTTTAAGCGTGCGGACCCTACGGGTTCAAGAACTATGTAGACATGACCGAGACACGTCTCCGGTCAATAACCAATAGCGGAATCTGGATGCTCATATTGGCTCCCACATATTCTATGAAGATCTTTATCGGTCAAACCGCATAACAACATACGCTGTTCCCTTTGTCATCGGTATGTTACTTGCCCGAGGTCCGATCGTCGGTATCTCAATACCTAGTTCAATCTCATTACCGTCAAGTCTCTTTACTCGTTATGTAATGCATCATCCTGCAACTAACTCATTAGTCACATTGCTTGCAAGTCTTATAGTATGTGCATTACCGAGAGGGCCCAGAGATACCTCTCCGACAATCGGAGTGACAAATCCTAATCTCGAAATACGCCAACTCAACAAGTACCTTCGGAGACACATGTAGAGCACCTTTATAATCACCCAGTTACGTTGTGACGTTTGGTAGCACACAAAGTGTTCCTCCGGTAAACGGGAGTTGCATAATCTCATAGTCATAGGAACATGTATAAGTCATGAAGAAAGCAATAGCAACATACTAAACGATTGAGTGCTAAGCTAACGGAATGGGTCAAGTCAATCACATCATTATCCTAATGATGTGATCCCGTTAATCAAATGACAACTCATGTCCATGGCTAGGAAACTCAACCATCTTCGATTAACGAGCTAGTCAAGTAGAGGCATACTAGTGACACTATGTTTGTCTATGTATTCACACATGTATTATGTTTCCGGTTAATACAATTCTAGCATGAATAATAAACATTTATCATGATATGAGGAAATAAATAATAACTTTATCATTGCCTCTAGGGCATATTTCCTTCAGTCTACATAGTTCTCGAACCCGTAGGCTTCGCACGCTTAACGTTCGATGACGATTTGTGTTATGAGTTATGTGATTTGATGACCGAAGTTTGTTCGGAGTCCCGGATGGGATCACGGACATGACGAGGAGTCTTGAAATGGTTGAGAGGTAAAGATTAATATATTGGAAGGTTATATTCGGACATTGGAATGGTTCCGAGTGATCCGGGTATTTTTTCGGAGTACCGAGGGGTTACCAGAACCCCCGGGGAAGTTAATGGGCCTTAGTATGCTTTAGTGGAGAGAGGGAAGAAGGGCCACGAGGTGGCGTGTGCCTCCCCCTGCCCAAACCGAATTGGACAAGGGGTGGGGGCGCGACCGCCTCCTTCCTTCTCCTTCTCCCCTCCTTCCTTTCCCTCCAGTGGAAGAAAGGAAAAGGGGGGCGAATCCTACTTGGACTAGGAGTCCAAATAGGACTCCCCCCTTGGCGCGCCCCTCCTTGCCGCCGGCCTCTCTCCCTCCCTCCTTTATATACGTCGCCAGGGGGCACCACAAAGCACAACAGACAATCTCTTAGCCGTGTGCGGTGCCCCTCTCCACAGTTTAACACCTGGTCATATCGTCGTGTTGCTTAGGCGAAGCCCTGCGCCGGTAACTTCATCATCACCGCCGCCACGCCGTCGTGCTGACGGAACTCTCCCTCGTCCTCAACTGGATCAAGAGCTCGAGGGACATCATCGTGTTGAACGTGTGCTGAACACGGAGGTGCCATACGTTCGGTACTTGGATCGGTTTGATCGTGAAGACGTTCGACTACATCAACCGTGTTATTAAACGCTTCCGCTTTCGGTCTACGAGGATACGTGGACACACTCTTCCGTCTTGTTGCTATGCATCTCCTAGATAGATCTTGCGTGATCGTAGGAATTTTTTTGAAATGCTGCGTTCCCCAACACTTGTACGTTGATGGGCCTTTTACGGGCTTCCATAAAGACCGCGAAAAATAATGGGGTCAAAATAAATCAACATTGTGGGAATTGAACAGAGGACCTCCTGTCTGGATGATGTAACAACCAACGACCTATGCATCTATCATGTTTCCTAATCCCACCTCGCTCTTTTACAACGATTCCCACCAGTAAATATATGAGCGGCCCCAGGAATCAACCGACAGATGGTAAAAACAAAGGAGAGCGGTCCTCATGTTTAGGGCGAGCTAATTAAGTGAATGAGCTAATTAAAAGAAGGATTGTGGGCTTAAATAGAATATTTAAACAGATGTGGCTAATTAAAGAAAGGATTATGGGTAAACCCGTGTAATAATTAAAAAAAAAGATTGTGGGATTAATAAATAGTAGAATATTCAAATGGATGGGGCTAATTAAAGGAAGGATTTGAGATAAAAAGATAGGATAATTAAAAGGAAGGATTCGTAGGCTTCAATGTGGTGGGGCTACTAAACTAGAAAAGGAAGAATTTGATTCCCGATTAAAACGGGTGAGGACGTCATGGTAATTAATGAAAAGATTATAGTTAAATGGAATTAGTGGGAGATTGTGCCCGGTAAAGAAAATATGAACGCAACTAAATTGCACCCTATTTTTTATGTTCATTTTGTAGAAGGACATTGCATTCCAACATGTTTTTCATAGTGAATCTGGTGTTGTGAGACATTATGCTTGCACAAAACATTAAATTTTCTTGTTGCAACCTACGGGCATATGTGCTAGTTTTTTCTCATGGGGCATCAGTATCCATATATCACCATTAGTTTTTTTTTGCGCGATATATGACCATTGTTTAATGCCGTGACGCGCGCTTTGCACGCAGATATGAATGAATAAATCCCGGAGAGCGGAGTTGTATAAAAAAACTCTTTTATCCAGAAAGAACAAGAATAACGTGGGCGGAGGCAGGCACACACTCCATTGGATCTGCCTCGGTTGGAAGTCCGGTCCTTGCTTTCCATCCTCCACGCTGGAAAATCTTTCGGCCGCATCCACGCATCCGACGAGCACCCCATCCCCGCCGGCCATACCGCGCCCGGTCCCCGGTACGCCGACGCACGGAAGGAACCAACAAGGGACCGTTGAGAAGGAAAGCGGCCCGTTTCTTGGTTCGGCCGGAATCGATCGAAGCAGACGTCGTTCTCGCAAAAGATACGGCGCTTTTAGGACGCCACCAATAGGCAGCTGCGTTGAGAACGTATTTTAAGTGGGGGGTTCCGGTAGGAGGAGTATATCCACTCCGACTGCTGCCAGGTCAGGCACAGATCAGAGGTAGATTCATCGCCAAGAAAACGAAAGAAATCAGCAAGGGATTTGATAGATTACCACTTTGCCAAGTCCCCCCCTGAGCCTGACTCGTCATTGGTTAAGGAAAAAGAGATTAACCAATTACGTATTATGTTAACTAAAGAGGGGCAGAGTGGGAGGAGCAAAAGGTGCGAGGATAAGGCCCCGCTCCCCGGTCGCATTTGTTTAATCGAATCCATCGTGTCTCCACGTGGCGACCCAACCCAACCGCCTTGGAGTAGAGAAGACCTTCAAGATTTTAGCCCCCCGGCCGTCGCCTTTTTATACCCGCCCATGCCGCTTCATTGCCTGGTTCGTCGCTCTGCCGTCTCCCTCCCTCCCTCCCTTCGCCCCCGCCTGCGTCTCTTCTGCCTCTTCTTTCTCGGCCCCTATTCTGCCTCTTCTTAATTTGCGGTAAAACTGCACTCGGTCGCCTGGATATACAGTTGGTGAGCTGAAGTGCCAAGAAAGAGAGAGAAAGGAGATCAGTACTGGCAAATGGTGTTCTACTTCAAGGCGCGGCCGGACGCCGGCGATTACACCATCTACATGGGCGCCGACAAGAACGAGAACGAGGAGCTCATCAAGTACGGCCTCCCCGAGGACGTCTGGTACGAGCATTTGCCCAACTCTAGTCTCTAGCTTCGCTTCTCCCTCCCTCCCACCCTTCCCTATCTCTTCTACTCTAGAAGAACATAAACTCTCGTTAGGTTTGGGGTCTCGATCGATGGATATACTCATGGGAGTTCCTCCGTATATAAATATGCACGTGGAGTATAATAGTTTAGTAGTACGTTTAAACTCATGCGCGGTGAGCCAGTGAAATCCCGTAGACAGAGAGAGAGAGAACGGCCGGCCGGCCGGCCAGAGAGAACTCGGGGAAGAGAGGGAGCGCAAGGATTGACGCGTGACGAGGCCATGACGGGGCTGCCGGGGACACTCCAACTACCAAACAGCCTAGATACGACCAGAGCTAGCGGACTTAAGTACACAACGAGCTCCCGGTCTGCCATCTGCATCGCGCCCGTGCTACCTAGGGCCAAAACACCCTGTATATATCGTCTAGAGGACCTCGCCCTCGGCTCATGCTGCTTGCTGCAGACTATACTTGTTTTACTGGTTTATATATATTGCTGAAAAATAGGCAACTGTCGAGTTGAGTGGATATCGTGCTGTAGTACAACCTAGTAGCTCGTTTATTAAGCAAAGCAACGATGATTGTACGAAATAATTAATCATTTGGCGCACCACCATCGATCTGCACTGCAGGTTCCATGTGGACAAGGTGTCGTCGGCGCACGTCTACCTGAGGCTCAAGAAAGGCGACTCCATAGACACCATCAGCGAAGGACTCCTGGAGGATTGCGCGCAGCTCGTAAAAGCGCATTCCATTCAAGGTATATACTACTGATGATTGTGTTACTGAAATGCACCTAGTTAAAAAGATTTTCTTACTACCAATGTCACCCCACAAAACATTTATGTGCTCTACTGTATGTTGGGCATCTGAGCACGGACCGAAGAAATTAGCTCGTGGTGTGACTGTGACCGGCCGTGTCTAGTGCAAAGCTGCAGCATGCACATTGCTATCTCTTTCTGTGCCCATTACAGCAACTTTTTCTGGTGTATTATTGCCGGCCTCTCTATGCATGCGATGCATGGGCCCCTTTGCATTATCTGCCTTGGGTCGATAACTGGCCTATTCTGTATGCGCGAGTGATTGTGATCGTCAGAAGGTGACAAGTTGGGTCGATAATGGATGCTCGCTACATCATTCATGCATGCATGTGTTTATCGTGCAGGAAACAAGATGAACAATGTCGAGGTGGTCTACACGCCATGGTCTAATCTCAAGAAGGCGACATCCATGGATGTCGGCCAAGTTGGCTTCCACAACCATCGCCTGGTAATCAATTAACCAGTTCTACTCGTTTGCTAGTAGTACTACTAACGCCTCCATTTGGCAGTTATTTAACAAATTTAAGAAAAAAAATTATATAGACAAAATATGCTTGATCGATTGTAGCGTTTCAAGTAGGCTCACTTGTTAAAGGCATGTATGCTGTGGTATCAAGTTATAGAAGCATTGTTTCGAGTAGCACGAACAATAGTTGGATAAGAAACCTTTTAAAGTTTAATTAGATTATCTTGTGCAATAATTGGGAACATTCGATGAGAAAATAACCATTATAATGAAAGCTGCCAACTCATGACCAGTCTAGCTTGAAAGAAAGTCTGTCTTGTCTTGCGCATACATGTAGCTGCTTAGCTGCCGACGGTCCCAACCGTCGCCAATGCTAACTGACTCTAGCATGCTTCATTTTTCTTGCGTTGGCCCTTGGCTAATCATAAGTTGATTCATGTCTTTGCGACAAACAAATGTTCATATACAATCTACTGTCCGTCAACAGGTGCATGTTTTGACAGTGGAGAAGCGTGTCAATGAGATCCTCAACAGGTTGAATAAGACCAGGGTCGAGCGCCGACCAGATCTCAAAGGTACATATACACATACACAAGCTAGTGATCTCCATTTCGTGTGCACGTGTAGTACACCATATGCATGCATGCACGTGCAACTGGGATTTCATTCGCTAATTTGCTAATTTGTGTGTGTGTAGCCGAGAAAGATGCATCAAATGCAGCGGAGAAGGCCGAGAGGAAGATGCAGCTGAAAGACAAGGCACGCAACGCATGCATGCTAGCTAACTTGACCTTTCCAAATCAAAGCCTGTCATGCATGGTGACAACCGGCTAACCTTTTTCTCTTGTGGCGTGCACAGAAGCGCAGGGAGGAGATGGAGAGGGTGGTGAAGGAGCGGCAGGCCGAGATACGGAGCTACAAGGGCCTCATGGTCGCCGAGAAGATGACCTCCAACCGCCAGATCGCCTCGGCCGGCAAGTCCATACAGGAAATGGAGGACGAGTTCGTCTAGCAGCTAGCCTCATGCGTGTGTAGTGTATCATCCATGGCCATGTGTATATGTGCCGATGCGCGCACCTTGCGTGCGTGTGCGAGCGTGGTCTCGACGAGGCAGCCGATGATCGATCGATCCTCGATGTTACTGACGGTGCAGGTGTACATATATAAGGTCCTTGGTTTGGACAGAAATGAGAAAGCAGCTAGCGCAGAAATGAACTGTAAATTCCAAAAAATTCTGATGACAAAGGGCGGGCATTGCGGCGCCTAAACAAAACTGATCCACATCTGGTATGCTTAGGGCTTTTTCGATTCGTAGGATTCTGAAAATACAGGAATAGAAAAGGTATAGGATTGGAGCGGCATATAGCCACTTAAATCTTATATGATTAACGAGTGTTTGATGCCATAGGAAAAATAAAGGAATTGCAAAAAGAGATTGGAGTGGATGTTAGTTTTCCTATAAAATGTAGTACAAAAGATTTTATAGGAAAAATTCCTATGGAATCTAATTTTACGAATCAAACGACCAACGTAGGAAAAATTCCATAGAATTTCAATCCTCCAAAAATCCTACATAATTTCTTTGAATCGAAGGAGCCCTTAGCTTGTGCATCCAATCGACATGAGGCCGTCATCATCGTTTGACGAATGTGTTGAGTTTGGAGTGCGACAACAGAGTAAACCGAGGGGAAATGGTGGTCCAATAGGAAATGTGGAAGAAAATAGAAGGCCCGCAGGACCGAGCTGTGGGCGACCCAATTCGGGCACTTGCAGGTTCCTGCGGGAGCGGGTTTTAGGAGCTATTTCTTTTCTATGTCTTTTATGTGTTGGTTTTCATCTGTTTCCTTATAGTTTTTTAGTTTTTTGTTTTTATTTCATTTTTATTTCCTTTTTAAATAATATTTGATTTTCTGTGTTTTTTTACAATGGTTTTTTTTTTCTCAATTTTCAACAGTTTTATTTTTGGGTTTCGGCTTCTATACTTCTTAACTGGTTTTCTTCCTTTTTTTCCTTTTTTTTCAACACATCCCTACTTTTTCCATATACATTGTACACTTTTAGTATACATCAAAACATTATTTATAAAAGTTTCATATGTAAATGCATGATAACTTTTTTAAATATATGTCTTGATGTATATATTTTTATACACATTGTGCATTTTCCGTATACATTTGAAGCATTATTTTATACACATTTAGAAAAATTCAAATACATGTTTTTGAACATTTTTTAAATACACATTGTTCCATTTTTTGAATGATATGAAAAAATTAAACTATACAATTTTTTTACTGTTATGAACATATTTTGAAATGTAAAACATATTTTTTGAATGGTAAGAAACATTATTTTTGAATTACATAAACATCTTTTTAAATTGTACAATCTTTGTTTTTAAATGACACGTAGATGTTTTTGAAACATGTGAGTCTTTTTTAAATATCACAAACATTTTTCTAAATGGTATCAATTTTTTTATAAAATTATGCGAAAAAATAATTTACACAAGTTGATGTTTTCAAATTCATGGTTTTCAAATTTAAATGTAAATATATGTTCTGTCATACTCCCTCCATTTACTTATACATGGTCACTATGGAATATACATTTTGCATCTATATAAGGCCACCAATAGTGAGGGAAAATTAATGATGTTTCCTCGTACTAGCAACTTGTTTAATATTTGCACGCATGCAGTCATAATGACACTTAGCTATTTCCTCCACTTAGTTTTCTTGCATTCATGCGGTGTATTAACGATCCCAGTAAACGAAAAGAAAAATTGGGTTACAAAACATGTATTAAACTTTATCTTGGTACCTGTAATTTGAGTTTGTGGCCTTGTATATAAAAATGGAGGAAGTATATGTATTCAGGATTTTTCAAAAGTATGACAAAAAAAAGGGACAAATAAAAAAAGAAGAAGAAAAATGAACTAACTTGCAAGGAGTTACTACTTAGACATGCCCATTAGTAGTGATGCTGAAGCAAGACAAACTTCTGTCTCCCATAAAGCTAGACAAAACCGCTTATGAGACCTCCTTTTTTTTAGAACAGCTCATGAGACCTCCTGCACAGAGCTTATGGCAGCCCCTGTTCGGTGCCTTAAACGCCCAAACATTTCTCTGCCGCTCATGCTCCCCGCTGATGGGCTAGCCCAAGAAGAAAGCAAACACTCGACTGGTTTCCCTGGTCGCTCGATCACGTTTGATCGGTCACCGTTGACTAGTTGACCAGACAACTATTGACTTTTGTAAAGCTACGGAAAAAATGTGAATTTAAAATATTCATCGATTTAAAAAAACTTCAAAAATCATTGAATTTTTTAAAAATTCACATTTTTTATGAAAATTCATCAATTTTGAAAAAAGTTCATTGAATTTGAAAAAAGTTCAACGAATTTGTAAAGAAGATTATCAAATTTGAAAAAATGTTCATAAAATTTGAAAAAAGTTCATCAATCTGATAAAATTCATTGATTTTGAAAAAAAACTCATCAAACTTTAAAAAGTTCATGCATTTTGAAAAAAACGAAATTGAAGTAAAAGTAAAAAATATTAAAGAAAATAAACAAAAAAAGAAAGAGAAACCAAACAAAAACCGGTCTAGAAAAAATAAAAATAAATGTCTAGGAAGCTTCTAGAAGCTTCCCAAAACTAGGAGAGGTGAGCTTCCTATCGTGCGTTTGGGCCGGCCCATTTAGATCGAGAGGATAGAGGGGGTTGTGTGCCTGATTTCATAAATAGAACGTTCTCAAGGATAGAGGGGGCCGTTGCTTGAATTCGTATTGGCGTGGAGGAGCCCGAGGAGAGAACTGTTCCCCCTTTCCTTTTGGGAGTACCGCTTACTGATCGAGAGTGGTCAAGGGAGGATCGCCTTGCGAAGAAGAAGCATGAGGCTCGCCCACAAAGCGATAAACAGAAGGAGGATGGGCATGCACAACGGATTTCAATTAGAAGAGAAGGTGGGGCTGTGTGACGCCCGGATAATTAGGCTACAGTAATCCCACATTAATAATGCCACGTCACTTCGATTACTGTTGCAAATCTTGCGTTAGTTCAAAACCGAATCAAATTTCAAATTCAAAGTCAAGTCAATCAATTAAAGTTTTCAAAAGTCAAAATTAAAATGTTCTTAATGTGACGAATAAATCATGGATAATATTGGTGGAGAAACAACATCTTTATAAAATAATTAAATAACCTAAAGTGATTAAAACAACAGCAAAAACAATTAATTATACTCCTGTTATATGTTATAAAATACTAAACTATGTTAACTAGGTGCCAAAGTTATTGTGGCAGTGGTATAATTAATGATATTATTTTAGGTGCTATTTGAATGCTTTATAAAACTAAAACAAATTGGGAAATGAAATTAAAACAGAAAAGAAAAATAAAAAAATAAAAAACTAAACAAAGAAATAAAGTAAAACAAGAGAAAAGAGAAAAGCCCCCCCCCCCACTGGGCCAGACGACCCAGACAGCCCATCTGGCCCTAACCGGCCCAGCCGCCCCTCCATAACCCCCTCACCCGTAACCCTAGCTCAACCACCCCCACGATCCCCCCCACTCTCCCTCGTCTGCCCCCCCACCTCTCGATCCCGATCTGGATCGGGAAGGGGGGATCGAACCCGGCTCCGCCCCCGACGCCCTTCGCCGTCCACCGCCGCCCGGAGCGCTACCTCGACCACGCCGTCCCGCCTCTGACGCCGCTGGACCACATCGCTGACGCCGGAGCGCCACCCCCACCCGGACCTCGCCGTCGTCCTCCCCTGCGTCGCGACGTCCCAGGCTTCCTCCCCGCGCTCCATTGCCCTTTCCCTACGGCCCCTGTGAGCCTCCGCCTCCTCCTCTCCTCCTTCTGTCTCGCGCACGCGCTCACGGCCGCGGCATCGTCCCGTGCGCGCACGCGCACACGCCGTTCCGCACGCGCACGCCGCCCGCGCACCGCGTCCCCTCCCCGCGCCTGCTCGCGCTCCGCCGCGACGTCCCCGGCCTCCGCCCGCACCTTGCGCCTTGACCGCGCCCCGCCACGCCAACCACGCCCGCCTCCGCGTGCCTTTGCGTCCAGCCACGCCAGCGCCTCGCCACTGCTTGTCGTGGCTCGCCCGCCGTCGCCCGCCTCTGCCACTAGCTCCGGCACCGCCGCCCCGTCGCCGTCCCTGGCCAGCCCCGTTCGGCCTCGGGCACGGGCACCACGCCCGCACCCAGCGCCCGCACACGCTATGGCCCCTGTGCCAATGACAGGGGGGGCCCACGCCCCAGAACGACTATTAAAAAAGATAAAAAATTAATAAATAAAAATAAAAATGAATTAATAAAATTAATTATTAATTGATTAATTAAGTTAATTAATCCTGTTTAATTAATCTAATTAACTAGTTAGTTTAATTAAACAGTAATTAGTTTAGCTAATTCCTAATTAATCTAAACAGAGAATGACAGGTGGGTCCCACTGGACCCACATGTCAGTTTGACCAGTCAACACCTCTGTTGACTGCTGACGTCATGATGACGTCAGCGTGCACTATTCTGGATAATGTTGAATTAAATTAATTAAATAAATTATAAATTATTTAAAACTTTAGAAAATCATATAAAATAAAACCGTAGCTCAGATGAAAATACTTTCTACATGGAAGTTGCTCAGAACGACGAGACGAATCCAAATACGCAGTCCGTTCGTCCGCCACACATCCCTAGCATAGCGAACACGCAACTTTCCCCCTCCGGTTCATGTGCCCGAAAATGCGAAACACCGGGGATACTTTCCCGGATGTTCCCCCCTTCGCTGGTATCACATACCCCTGCGTTACGTCACCCCTAGCACAACGTATTGCCGCGTCTTGCTTTTGTGTTACATTTGATTGCTCTGTTATTTATTGTGTTCCCCCTTCGTTACTTCTTTCCGGTAGGCTCCGAGACCGTTGCCGATACCCCTGTGATCGGCTACATCGACGACGACCCCTTCTTCTTGCCAGAGCAACCAGGCAAGCCCCCCCTGATCACCAGATATCACCTATTCTTCTCTATACTGCTTGCATTAGAGTAGTGTAGCATGTTAGTGCTTTCCGTTAATCCTATCCGGATGCATAGCCTGTCCTTGCTACCACTGTTGTTACCTTTACCTGCAACCCTACATGCTTAGTATAGGATGCTAGTTTTCCATCAGTGGCCCTACATTCTTGTCCGTCTGCTGTGCTATACTATCGGGCCGTGATCACTTGGGCGGTGATCACGGGTATATACTTATATACTCTATACATGACACCTGTGGTGACTAAAGTCGGGTCGGCTCGTAGGAGTACCCGCAAGTGGATCTTTGTGGCGGAGCGACAGGGCAGGTTGAGACCACCTAGGCGAGAGGTGGGCCTGGCCCTGGACGTTGTCCGCGGTTACTTCAAAATAACACGCTTAACGAGTTCTTGGTATTTGATCTGAGTCTGGCCATTTGGTCTATACGCACTAACCAACTACGCGGGAACAGTTATGGGCACTCGACGTCGTGGTATCAGCCGAAGCCTTCGTGACGTCAGCGACCGAGCGGCGCGCGCCGGATTGGACTGGAACGCCACTAGGCTAGGTCTGCTTCCGGTCGCGTACGCAACGTGCAGGTGTGCAATGGGCGATGGGCCCAGACCCCTGCGCGCATAGGATTTAGACCGGCGTGCTGACCTCTCTGTTGTGCCTAGGTGGGGCTGCGACGTGTTGATCTTACGAGGCCGGGCATGACCCAGGAAAGTGTGTCCGGCCAAATGGGATCGAGCGTGTTGGGTTATGTGATGCACCCCTGCAGGGAAGTTTATCTATTCGAATAGCCGTGTCCCTCGGTAAAAGGACGACCCGGAGTTGTACCTTGACCTTATGACAACTAGAACTGGATACTTAATAAAACACACCCTTCCAAGTGCCAGATATAACCCGGTGATCGCTCTCTAACAGGGCGACGAGGAGGGGATCGCCGGGTAGGATTATGCTATGCAATGCTACTTGGTGAACTTACCATCTACTCTCTTCTACATGCTGCAAGATGGAGGTGGCCAGAAGCGTAGTCTTCGACAGGACTAGCTATCCCCCCTTATTCTGGCATTCTGTAGTTCAGTCCACCGATATGACCCTTTACACATATACCCATGCATATGTAGTGTAGCTCCTTGCTTGCGAGTACTTTGGATGAGTACTCACGGTTGCTTTTCTCCCTCTTTTCCCCCTTTCCCCTTCTACCTGGTTGTCGCAACCAGATGCCGGAGCCCAGGAGCCAGACGCCACCGTCGACGACGACTCCTACTACACCGGAGGTGCCTACTACTACGTGCAACCCGCTGACGACGACCAGGAGTAGTTAGGAGGATCCCAGGCAGGAGGCCTGCGCCTCTTTCGATCTGTATCCTAGTTTGTGCTAGCCTTCTTAAGGCATACTTGTTTAACTAATGTCTGTACTCGGATATTGTTGCTTCCGCTGACTCGTCTATGATCGAGCACTTGTATTCGAGCCCTCGAGGCCCCTGGCTTGTATTATGATGCTTGTATGATTTTTATTTATTTTTAGAGTTGTGTTGTGATATCTTCCCGTGAGTCCCTGATCTTAATCGTACATGTTGCGTGTATGATTAGTGTACGATCCAATCGGGGGCGTCACAAGTTGGTATCAGAGCCGACTGCCTGTAGGAATCCCCCTTTCCAACTCCTTGGCCGAAGTCGAGTCTAGTCATTGAAAAACTTTTACTAACATGGCTGTGTGGCTTACGGGCCCACGTCACCATTGGGTGGTATTAGGCTCTTTTACTCCTTGTCTATACTCTGGGACTCTGATCTCTCTTCTATTCGGGTTAAATGAATTTTGCTAAATCTAACATTAGGATCTCGTTATGACTTTCACCTGGAGAGCCCCTTATTACTGATGATCGTCTGCTGCACGTGAAGACCCTGAAGATACTCTCCGCTGTTAACCCGAGAACTTGTGTTCATCGCGTTTGCAATTCCCCTTCCACCGTCAACCCTTATGGATAACTACTTGCAGTTGTTGTTCTTACATTCATCCCCAGTTGGTCTTATTATTACAAGATACCCCGAAATACTCGTCGTTGTTTCAATAATCCTTTGAGCTTACTGCCATGCTGTTCTTTGTCACCTGAATACCCCTATGGATAATTCTCGCACTTATCGAGTATCCGCTCATCCCCCAGTTGTTCATGTGTTTCACAATGGTCTTCGAAATACTATTCGATCCTCCAAAAATCCTTAGTAGCTTATTGCTCTGCAATACTTGTCTGCTTGCATGATGGATGCTTTCCATATGTCTGGCAATATTCGTTAGTATCCTTAGGCGCCGTCATTTTGATCCTTTTGATTCAACATGAGTGTGAATGCATGCAATCATCAGTTGATCCTTTTAAATTATCTTTCCGGCTCAGACGTCATTTTAAACATGAGCTGGTTCTCAACCAATCCAATTGCCGTCAATTGTACCCCTAAGGCTATTCAACTTATCCATCCCTAATCAGAACATTGCTTCTGATCTCTTGATTTGGAAAACATAATTCCTTTGCATTTGATTGAATTAGTCGGTTGTTTCTATAATTTGATCTCCTTGCATTGTATCTTCCTCTGATTGAGTACCGATGCTCACATCAGATCCCTTGAGGACCATCGGATCCTTTGTGGGATTTTATCCAATAGCGTCCTTCATATCCAATCACTTTGGAAGTTCTTTCTCCATTGGTAAATCCTATCCTCTGATTGACCAACCATGCTCTGCTTTCGAGCTTGTGTTATTTACTCTTGAAGCTTGTGGTATATGTTTCCATGATACCCTGACGGGTTGAACCTATGCCTTCCTTAATATGTGTGAACTCGAAAGTTTTCACGAGTCATACTCTTCTGGTATTTTGCCAGATAAAATTTCAACACTACAACTTCTTCGAAACTGAGGAGTGGATGAAAGGTTATGCATTGGAGAAGTGGGAGTCGACCTTGAACTTTGTGTTCATGCCCATGGAAACGATGTAGATCGTATCATTAAAGCTTCTCTTAAAATAAATATTTCCTTGGTATAAGTTTATCTTATATCTGGGATCTGGCATTTTGCAATCGTGGTTCCAACCATGTTCTCTTTTAAATACCATTTCTCGTGCAAGTTTAAGCACTTGTCTTCTGCAGAACAATACCCAGTCCAACCTCTATTCTGATCTGTCGTCGAGTACTACCCCCTGGTATCTCGAGATTATCACAGAACTGCATAACCTCTTATGAGTTCTTCATCAAGTACTACATCCTCACTGATTCCAATTTTTCACGAGCTCCGAGTTTTTAAACACTCGAAGGCACCGATAACTGAACCGAGTCCGCATTACGGTTCAACAACTCTTACTAATATTCTTTACTTACGAGTTTGTACCCGATCATGTCATTCCTAGCCTGATCGGCTATATCATTATTGTGCTAATTCTTAACTGTGCTACCCGGTCCTTCTTCCCGGAACACAATTTTTGACGCTGAGCTAAGCTTGCGTTGATTTCCTTGTCTTATCATTCCACCTCGAACAACAAGCTTGGTTTCGAGTTTGTGTCATAACCATGGTTCCAATAACCTCTTGCTTCATCATTCCTTTGATTTGATGTCGTCGATGAGCGATTATATCTTCATGAAACCTCTCGACAAATGTGTCATGATCATCATCAACATTCCGAGCTCCTCAAGGATATCAATTGAATTCATGATGAGAAATACCATCCTTGCCCTCGATGATTTGTGTTATCATCGACCACTCGATTGCCTTCCGTTCAACACAAACTTGTTCGTGTTTGGTGTTATACCTTGAGTTCCTTGCTATCCAGCAATTGTTCTTCTTTACCTTGGAACATTAACATCTCTTATGTCATCTATGTTGTGAGAATTTCACCACCTCTTAAGGATTCTTGGTATGGTAATACTTCTCACCATCACCATTCTTTCTTGGTCCTCGTGTTGATTTCAACTGGGGTACCAACAAGTGAGCGGTGCTGTTTGGATTTTGCCCTTCTAGCAACCCTATTCCTTTGAAGTTAATGGTCGGCCATTCATTCTTAGACTATTGATTATTGAATCACCATTCCAACGTTGGTCGTGCAACCCAGCCCATATTTCTGGTGCACCTTTCAACCAATGTTTAATTGTGTATGTTTTCCTCGAGCATACATCATTATACCATTTGAATTGACAAATGTTATCTCCTTGTTCACATACTTGTGGAAATCCATCTTTTGGAAATCTGGATGAATTGTCGCTGAGTCCATCAGCCACCCCCTCACCCTCTCCTTGATTTAATGATGAACTCTTCGGAACTCGCTTCCATAGCTCAATTCTCGAGAATCTTACAATGTCATCTCGACAATTTGTGTTGCACCTTTCTTCTCAGGCATCCTAAGTCTGAGTTATCCTGACACCAATCAGATCTGAATCTCGGTCAGATATGATGGTTGGAACATATTTCCAAGAGTTATAACAATGGTCTTTATGTGACCCAGTAAGGTGATCTAATGCCTAGCACACCTGGCCGGAGGCCACATTGTTATAGATTCCTTTTTAGCAAGGTTATCCATTCTTCCATGAGAAAATTGTAAGACTTATTCTACAAGTTATTCCTGATGGATCCTTTGTGTTTCCAAAGTCTGATCTTCACCTGATGACCATGTCAATGCTATCTCGAAGCATGTCTATGGTACTCCGATTTTTAACAAGAACATTTGAAGCCCAATGCTAAATGTTTGCTGCTCAATTATCCAAACACCGCTGTATGGGTAATGTCATGAAATTTCTCTCCCCTTACCTAAAGGGTTTTCTACATTATATCCTGTTATGGATATCATGCTCTGCTTGTCCTTGGTAAGGATATACCCTTGAAATATGTGTTTTAAACACATTTTCCTTTCCATTGTTCTGTTTAATCTGATGATCACATTTTCCTTTCCATTGTTTTGTTTAACCTTTCTAGTGATCTATATGATCTAAGCAGTAATGTTCTTCTGCTTATGTAAACACCTCGGTGTACAACTCTATCAGTAAGACCCTGTTACTATTGATGATGAAATTCCGGTAACCACCGATGGACAGGAACTTTGCCTATTGGTCCGCCTCGTTCAACGAGCAGGAAAATGGTTCTCTTTATCCCTCGCCCTTGGTACTGATGTTGTTGTTGCCGACATAACTGATAGGCTATCCTCTGACATACCGTTCTTGCATGATCGTGCAAGACGTCCTCCCTCTTCCTACTTTTTACCCACATGGTGGGCCCATAACCCACAGTTCCACAGGATCGAAACCTGACTCTCCTGTACACCCCCGGTTTCCAAAGTTACTCCTCGCGCGTGGCCTCGTATATAATTCACGAGCCACCTCCCGAAAGATCATCAAGTCTGGTATCAGACACAATGCTTATTCCCGTTTGCTCTGAACCCCATTCACACTCTCGGTTGGGCGTTAAATGATTACCCATCCGCTTAAAACTTCTCACGCCTTCTTTTATCTCTCTCGGTGATTTTCCCGAGTTTCAATTCGAGAGATACTTTCTACCACATTCCCTGAGTTATAAACCGGATAGCGACCTTGTAGAGTTCCGTTCTTCCGAAGTTACCCCTTATCCTTTTCGTAAGTACGATGGAGTTCCCGAAGAAAGGATGCCGACTTCATCATGATGACCTCAAGCTGAAGTATGAAGACATCAGCATTATGGATCGACCTCTTCGAGAAGAGCAACCCAGACCGAGAGGGTTCGTTAGAATTTCGTAACCAGATCTTTCCCCCTTACTCCCCCTCCTAAATCTCGGGACGAGATTTCTTGTAGTGGAGGAGAATTGTGACGCCCGGATAATTAGGCTACAGTAATCCCACATTAATGATGCCACGCACTTCGATTACTGTTGCAAATCTTGCGTTAGTTCAAAACCGAATCAAATTTCAAATTCAAAGTCAAGTCAATCAATTAAAGTTTTCAAAAGTCAAAACTAAATTGTTCTTAATGTGACGAATAAATCATGGATAATATTGGTGGAGAAAGAACATCTTTATAAAATAATTAAATACCCTAAAGTGATTAAAACAACAGCAAAAACAATTAATTATACTCCTGTTATATGTTATAAAATACTAAACTATGTTAACTAGGTGCCAAAGTTATTGTGGCAGTGGTATAATTAATGATATTATTTTAGGTGCTATTTGAATGCTTTATAAAACTAAAACAAATTGGGAAATGAAATTAAAACAGAAAAGAAAAATAAAAAAGGAAAAGACTAAACAAAGAAATAAAGTAAAACAAGAGAAAAGAGAAAAGCCCCCCCCCCCCACTGGGCCAGACGACCCAGCCAGCCCATCTGGCCCTACCCGGCCCAGCTGCCCCTCCATAACCCCCTCACCCGTAACCCTAGCCCAACCACCCCCCCATGACCCCCCACTCTCCCTCGTCTGCTCCCCCACCTCTCAATCCCGATCTGGATCGGGAAGGGGGGATCAAACCCGGCTGCGCCCCCGACGCCCTTCGCCGTCCACCGCCGCCCGGAGCGCTACCTCGACCACGCCGCCCCGCCTCTGACGCCGCTGGACCACATCCCCGACGCCGGAGCGCCACCCCCACCCGGACCTCGCCGTCGTCCTCCCCTGCGTCGCGACGTCCCCGGCTTCCTCCCCGCGCTCCATTGCCCTTTCCCTAAGGCCCCTGTGAGCCTCCGCCTCCTCCTCTCCTCCTTCTATCTCGCGCACGCGCTCACGGCCGCGGCATCGTCCCGTGCGCGCACGCGCACACGCCGTTCCGCCCGCGCACCGCGTCCCCTCCCCGCGCCCGCTCGCGCTCCGCCGCGACGTCCCCGGCCTCCGCCCGCACCTCGCGCCTTGACCGCGCCCCGCCACGCCAACCACTCCCGCCTCCGCGTGCCTTTGCGTCCAGCCACGCCTGCGCCTCGCCACTGCTTGTCGTGGCTCGCCCGCCTCTGCCACTAGCTCCGGCACCGCCGCCCCGTCGCCGTCCCTGGCCAGCCCTGTTCGGCCTCGGGCACGGGCACCACGCCCGCACCCAGCGCCCGCACACGCTATGGCCCCTGTGCCAATGACATGGGGGGCCCACGCCCCAGAACGACTATTAAAAAAGATAAAAAATTAATAAATAAAAATAAAAATGAATTAATAAAATTAATTATTAATTGATTAATTAAGTTAATTAATCCTGTTTAATTAATCTAATTAACTAGTTAGTTTAATTAAATAGTAATTAGTTTAGCTAATTCCTAATTAATCTAAACAGAGAATGACAGGTGGGTCCCACTGGACCCACATGTCAGTTTGACCAGTCAACACCTCTGTTGATTGTAAAATGATTTAAAACTTCAGAAAATCATATAAAATAAACCGTAGCTCAGATGAAAATACTTTCTACATGGAAGTTGCTCAGAACGACGAGACGAATCCAAATACGCAGTCCGTTCGTCCGCCACACATCCCTAGCATAGCGAACACGCAACTTTCCCCCTCCGGTTCATGTGCCCGAAAATGCGAAACACCGGGGTTACTTTCCCGGATGTTCCCCCTTCGCTGGTATCACATACCCCTGCGTTACGTCACCCCTAGCAGAACGTATTGCCGCGTCTTGCTTTGTGTTACATTTGATTGCTCTGTTATTTATTGTGTTCCCCCTCCGTTACTTCTTTCCGGTAGGCTCCGAGACCGTTGCCGATACCCCTGTGATCGGCTACATCGACGACGACCCCTTCTTCTTGCCAGAGCAACCAGGCAAGCCCCCCCCTTGATCACCAGATATCGCCTATTCTTCTCTATACTACTTGCATTAGAGTAGTGTAGCATGTTACTGCTTTCCGTTAATCCTATCCGGATGCATAGCCTGTCCTTGCTACTACTGTTGTTACCTTTACCTGCAATCCTACATGCTTAGTATAGGATGCTAGTTTTCCATCAGTGGCCCTACATTCTTGTCCGTCTGCTCTGCTATACTATCGGGCCGTGATCACTTGGGCGGTGATCACGGGTATATACTTATATACTCTATACATGACACCTGTGGTGATTAAAGTCGGGTCGGCTCGTAGGAGTACCCGCAAGTGGATCTTTGTGGCGGAGCGACAGGGCAGGTTGAGACCACCTAGGCGAGAGGTGGGCCTGGCCCTGGACGGCGTCCGCGGTTACTTCAAAATAACACGTTTAACGAGTTCTTGGTATTTGATCTGAGTCTGGACATTTGGTCTATACGCACTAACCAACTACGCGGGAACAGTTATGGGCACTCGACGTCGCGGTATCAGCCGAAGCCTGCGTGACGTCAGCGACCGAGCGGCGCGCGCCGGATTGGACTGTAACGCCACTAGGCTAGGTCTGCTTCCGGCCGCGTACGCAACATGCAGGTGTGCAATGGGCGATGGGCCCAGACCCCTGCGCGCATAGGATTTAGACCGGCGTGCTGACCTCTCTGTTGTGCCTAGGTGGGGCTGCGACGTGTTGATCTTACGAGGCCGGGCATGACCCAGGAAAGTGTGTCCGGCCAAATGGGATCGATCGTGTTGGGTTATGTGGTGCACCCCTGCAGGGAAGTTTATCTATTCGAATAGCCGTGTCCCTCGGTAAAAGGACGACCCGGAGTTGTACCTTGACCTTATGACAACTAGAACGGATACTTAATAAAACACACCCTTCCAAGTGCCAGATACAACCCGGTGATCACTCTCTAACAGGACGACGAGGAGGGGATCGCCGGGTAGGATTATGCTATGCGATGCTACTTGGTGAACTTACCATCTAGTCTCTTCTACATGCTGCAAGATGGAGGTGGCCAGAAGCGTAGTCTTCGACAGGACTAGCTATCCCCCCCTTATTCTGGCATTCCATAGTTCAGTCCACCGATATGGCCCTTTACACATATACCCATGCATATGTAGTGTAGCTCCTTGCTTGTGAGTACTTTGGATGAGGACTCACGGTTGCTTTTCTTCCTCTTTTCCCCCTTTCCCCTTCTACCTGGTTGTCGCAACCAGATGCCGGAGCCCAGGAGCCAGACGCCACCGTCGACGACGACTCCTACTACACCGGAGGTGCCTACTACTACGTGCAGCCCGCTGACGACGACCAGGAGTAGTTAGGAGGATCCCAGGCAGGAGGCCTGCGCCTCTTTCGATCTGTATCCCAGTTTGTGCTAGCCTTCTTAAGGCATACTTGTTTAACTAATGTCTGTACTCAGATATTGTTGCTTCGGCTGACTCGTCTATGAGGAGCACTTGTATTCGAGCCCTCGAGGCCCCTGGCTTGTATTATGATGCTTGTATGATTTTTTTAGAGTTGTGTTGTGATATCTTCCCGTGAGTCCCTGATCTTAATCGTACACGTTGCGTGTATGATTAGTGTACGGTCCAATCGGGGGCGTCACAGGCCGCCCCTTCCGCTCTGAACTACCACTTTGCCTTTTGGTCCCTGGTGCGATGGACACCGTGTTGCCTTGTGGGATCCGTCATATTCTTATCTTTGGGATAGGAGCAGCCAAATCGCTACCCGCTAAATCCAAATGTGCTTAGCCGCTACTTAAGCCATCAAAAGGGGAATCCAGGCTCTATATATATCCATATCTCGTATTTATTTTCTCGTAGTTCGTAGGAATAGCTCATCTCGTGTTGATGGATAAAGATGCGAACCCTTTGTCGAGGAATAAGAGTGCTCTTGGCATCCAGCTACTTTCAAATCTCTATACTTTACTACAACTAGATTTGACTAAGGAGAGGTGTGAGCCTCAATGCCAAGGAAGCAGGGCAAAGATGAACCCGTTAGCGTATAGGAACTACAGCATATGAAAGTTGGGTGGATACTCCTATTTAATTGGTTTAACCAGAAATAGAGTATAGGATTTGAAAAGTCAACCGGAAACCGAGCCCTAACCTTTAATTGAGTTCAATACCCCTACTACTAGTATTGGCGTGGGTTCGTATGTATACATTCGTATTGGCTTAGCGGTGCACTTCATATCCCGCCACATCTGATCCTTTGCTTTGCTTCTTTCTTACTTTTATGATTTTATTGACTACTCTTGTGCAGCTGGGATATAGTGAGTTGAGAAAGGAGATAGTGAAACTTAACTAGTCTTTGTCATGGAAGGGAGCAACTTCTCTCGAGTACGTACATTACTGAGGATTTACGAATAGGCTAACGTTACCAGTACATAGTGGATCTATGATAGTGATGTATGGACCACACCAACCTCTCTTTCTAGCCGTAATCGATAAGAAAGGAAGAAATATCATGGCATGTGAAAGCAATAAATCTATAATAAAATAGGTAAAGAAAGGCAAATACTCTGGGGTAATTGGCTTATACCACAATGTTACCCTGACAGGATCCTTGACAAAATAGTCTTGGCTTGTAACCCAGTATTTATTGGACAATATAACTGGCTGCTGAATACGCACGGCTATCCTGCTAATACTGGCAACCAAAGACATGAGGTTCTTCATACCGGCATAATCATTCTCCCAGTATTGGAAACATACTTTTGTAATAACATGAATGTCTTTAATCTCTGTGTACCTTCCTATTTGCTCTGTCAGCTCATTAGCTGCTGCAAATATTTCTTAGCTATTAGATCCTCTTTCTTCATGGTAGAACTCCAAGACAGATGATAGCTCTTGCTTGTCTTCATGAAAAAGTGCAGAAGCCTGTATCAATGAAGAGTAGGCCGGTACCAGCAGAAGATAGTAAATAGTGTTTTTGTTAGCCACTGCACTCACACTGTTCGTTCAGAAAGTAAGTCCTCCTAAAGATTGTTCTCCCCAACCCAAGTTCAAGACGACCTACCTAAGAGTACAAAAGATGGACAACCAAAAAGCGAGTAACGAGTAAGAGAGCGGCGGGTGACTAGCCCTACCCTCCGTCTTCCTTAGAAAGATAGGTTGGTACCTCTGCCTGTGAAAAGAAGAGAGATACCACTTTAAGAAAGGCTGTCCACAAAAGAAGTTGCTCAAGCAAAGACTGTTCGTAAGTTTGTTACCAAAAGCAGAGTGAAAGGGGTTAGTAGCTAAGGGATAATAAAGAACTTTCGAAGGAAAGCGAGACAAAGGCATATACTGTGTTCCGATAGCTGGTAACCAATACGCGGCCCCTATTGATTCTTACAGAAATCCTGTGAAAAGAAGTGTTCTCTTTCTCCAGCAAAAAGAACAGTCTCGCAGGAAGATCAAAATACTTACTATATGTGCGTTTATGTATCAACTCTTATATAGTCTAGTTTTCTCGCCCTATCAAGAGAAGGAATCAATTCCCCTTTTTGAATGTACAAAAATTGGTAGAGCTCAGCATGTCTGGAAGCACGGGAGAACGCTCTTCTGCTTATATTATTACCAGTATTCGATACTGGGTTATTCATAGCATTACTATACCTTCCTTATTCATTGCAGGTTGGTTATTCGTCAGCCCGGCTTTCACTTGGAAAAATAGGAGATTTAGTTCCACGCTTTGATTGGTAGCAGAAGGGAGGGCGCGTTGCCAGCCTTCATTTTTCTTGGATATTCAACACTAAATGAAATGCAAATGCATATGAGATAACTTCAAACTACTTTACTTATTTGCAACAGCAAGCTGAATAATTGAATAAATAAGCAAGGAAAGAAAGAATAGGGTTGTCCCTGATACGCTGTTTGGATTAGATGTCGCAATATCGGTTGTAGTATTTCCGCTCTTTCTATAAGCTAAGAGAGATGTCGCATAATCGGTTGTTCATGATCTTATAATTCATGGACCAAAGTCGCAAATCGCTTGTTCTCATTCAAGCATGAGTTCGTTCAAAGTCGGCAAGGGGAATCAGAGAAAGGTCTGTTTAGTCAACAATCATGACCATGGGAACATTTGTTCGCTTTCTAGGTACCCCCGGATCTACTAGTCATCACCTTTGAGCTGGAAAAGCATTTACTCTGAGTCGGCTATTCCTGATTCAGGAAGGAAAGGTATGTGGGTACACATTGAGTTAGAGATTGAATGAAGGGGCACACTAGAGAAAAGCAAGGACAAGTATCTAGTTGACTAACGCTTTCGAGCACGTATGATGGCGCCCTTTGATAGAGCATTATCGACAACCCTGAAGTGAACTATGAAAAAGAAATCTAGCAGTCTCTTCCAGCAATGAATTGTAGCAGGGCTTGGTCTCGAAAGGTATAGATACCACCAGAAGCTTGGAAAGAAGAAGGAATGTCGACCTACCACTCCGTGGGCTTTGAACCTTGCTTTTCTGTAAAATTCTCAGACGCTATAGCTGTGTAAAAACAGTACTCGATTTCTCACTAGAAAAAATAGCAGTCTTTATTGTTGTGTGCATATTAGTCATTGATTATAGCTTTGAATAGGACAAACTACTTTAGTAACTCTTGACTATTGCTTGAAACAAACGTTGAAGCAATGGAAAGAAGCGAACGGTTAAGCTAATGCAGCAAGAAAAGGGATGCAGCAAGTGTCCAAAAATCGGATATGCCCGGTGAAAATTATAAACAAGGCTGAGGAAGGATTTCTTACTGCCACAATGCTCTTGATAGAAGGAAGCATGAATACCGAAGGCCTACCTAGTTGAAATAGGAACAACTATGGAAGTCCTCGACCAAACGAATATTTCACGGAAAGCCGACAAGGGATTTTCTTAATAACTGGGCGCTTTGATTCTTTGGAACAACTCGATGAATTTAGTAGATCTTTTTAGGAGGCCTTCCATGACCATAGATCGAACCTATCCCATTTTGACAGTACGATGGTTAGCTGTTCACGGATTAGCTGTACTGGAATGACAACGCATATGAGAATCTGTACACGATACAGAATAACGACACGACACGCAATCTTATGACTACAGTATGGCCTTCATCTTTGACAGCAATCATGACAGGCCGCGGTATTAGCGTTAGAGAAAGGAAAGGACTTGAGGTCTGTCCACCTACAACTAATAAAGCTCCGCCTTTGGGGACTACTACAACAGATAGACATTTGAAGGACCAAACCACCTACTGAGGACTTTGACACCCAGCCCTTAAGAAGCAGAATCTACAACTTTGGGATACGTATTTACAGACTGCAAAAGATAGATACAATGCTGTTACCCACCATGCATGCAAATCTTAGTTCTATGGACTACTAGTACCAGGAACGTCATCTACTACTGTGAAACTCCCGGGGGACGCTTTTCTTGTTGGGGAACGTAGTAATTCAAAAAAAATCCTACGCACACGCAAGATCATGGTGATGCATAGCAACAAGAGGGGAGAGTGTTGTCTACGTACCCTCATAGACCGTAAACGGAAGTGTTACTACAACGCGGTTGATGTAGTCGTACGTCTTCACGATCGACCGATCCCAGCACCGAAGTTACGGCACCTCCGCGGACTGCACACGTTCAGCTCGGTGACGTCCCACGAACTCATGATCCAGTAGATCCTCGAGGGAGAGCTTCGTCAGCACGACGGCGTGATGACGGTGTTGGTGAAGTTACCGACGCAGGGCTTCGCCTAAGCACCGCTACGATATGACCGAGGTGGATTATGGTGGAGGGGGGCACCGCACACGGCTAAGAGAGATCAATGATCAACTTGTGTGTCCATGGGGTGCCCCCTCCCCCGTATATAAAGGAGTGGAGGAGGGGGAGGGCCGGCCCTCTACTATGGCGCGCCCTGGGGAGTCCTACTCCCACCGGGAGTAGGATTCCCCCCTTCCATGTAGTAGGAGTAGGAGAGAAGGAAAAGGAAAAGAGAAGAGAAGGAAGGAGGGGGCGCCGGCCCTCCCCCTAGTCAAATTCGGACTAGGCCTTGGGGGGGGGCAGCCTCCCATATCTCTTTCCCCTAAAGCCCAATAAGGCCCATATACTCCCTTGCGAATTCCCGTAACTCTCCGGTAATCCGAAAAATACCCGAATCACTCGGAACCGTTCCGATGTCCGAATATAGTCGTCCAATATATCAATCTTTACGTCTCGACCATTTCGAGACTCCTCGTCATGTCCCCGATCTCATTCGGGACTCCGAACTACCTTCGGTACATCAAAACACATAAACTCATAATACCGATCGTCACCGAACGTTAAGCGTGCGGACCCTACGGGTTCGAGAACTATGTAGACATGACCGAGACACGTTTCCGGTCAATAGCCAATAGCGGAACCTGGATGCTCATATTGGCTCCCACATATTCGACGAAGGTCTTTATCAGTCAAACTGCATAACAACATACATTGCTCCCTTTGTCATCGGTATGTTACTTGCCCGGGATTCGATCGTCGGTATCTCAATACCTAGTTCAATCTCGTTACCGGCAAGTCTCTTTAATCGTTCCGTAATACATCATCCCGCAACTAACTCATTAGTTGCATTGCTTGCAAGGCTTATAGTGATGTGTATTACCGAGAGGGCCCAGAGATACCTCTCCGAAAATCGGAGTGACAAATCCTAATCTCGATCTATGCCAACTCAACAAGTACCATCGGAGACACCTGTAGAGCACTTTTATAATCACCCAGTTACGTTGTGACGTTTGGTAGCACACAAAGTGTTCCTCCGGTATTCGGGAGTTGCATAATCTCATAGTCACAGGAACATTTATAAGTCATGAAGAAAGCAATAGCAATATACTAAACAATCAAATGCTAAGCTAACGGAATGGGTCAAGTCAATCACATCATTCTCTAATGATGTGATCCCGTTAATCAAATGACAACTCATGTCTATAGCTAGGAAACTTAACCATCTTTGATTCAACGAGCTAGTCAAGTAGAGGCATACTAGTGACACTCTGTTTGTCTATGTATTCACACATGTACCAAGTTTCCGGTTAATACAATTCTAGCATGAATAATAAACATTTATCATGATATAAGGAAATATAAATAACAACTTTATTATTGCCTCTAGGGCATATTTCCTTCATTTCTAACTGGTTTAGCCTCTATAGTGGGGAGGAAGAACACCCTCTAGACCAGGATAACTTACTAATTCAATTGACAAAGCGTCCTATTTGCTAGATTTCTAGTCGTTAGCTCTTAGTGAAGACGAATTGCTATCATCTGCGGGCGGCCCTCATTATTGAATTTATCCGCCTTCGATGCAACCAAATTTACTATTGACTTACGAGTTTATGCATGCTTCATTCCTATATCGGCATGTATTATCCGTAGGCTGGTTGTGAGACATCTTCCTCTTAGTGCTACAAATGGCTTCTTGCTTAGTTCTTTATAGCTCTTTCACCTCTTTTAGACTCTTGGCAATGTTTAGTGCGGGGAACTCTACACTATTGTACTCAGATGCTATTCCTTCAAGAAAGTATCGGAAAGCAAAAAGGGACTCGTTCACCGTATCGTGTCCAATAGAGCTATGCCACAAGTTGACCTAACCAACTGGTAAACAAAACCCAAGTTAACGGATCGACCTAGGAATGGGATGAATAGAACCATTGAATCGTCACCCAATGGAGTAGAGAGCCTTCCTTTTAGAAAGAAATAACTCCCTACAACAACCGTGTTTCGAAACTCGATTCATTATCATACGATAAATTTCATGACAAGAACCTTCATTCCTACAGAGAGGTTGAAGCTATGTTTCAAGACCTAGTATGGGCAAAGCACAGTTCAAAACCGGAAGAATCAAAGAAAAGGGAATATCACAAAGGTAAGCACATTCTATTTTTCTTAACTAACAAAGCAAAGGGAGTTATCAACCCTTTGTCCAAAACCCTATAACGGCTAGTTCCCAATGCTCGGCTTCCTACCTCCTCTAACAAAATCAAAGGTAATATCCTCCGTTTTCCAAGAAGATAAGTTCTACGGCAAAGGATGTCAACGGAACCGTTTCGACAAAGGCAAAGCCCGGGAGAAATCAAATAGCGTATGGCGATAATGTCATCCCCACCGAATCCTCATATTCAAAGCATTTTCATGCAAGGGCCTATCGCGAAAGAACTCAAGCCAATACTTTTTCATTTTCAGGTAGTAGATCCTAGGAAACATACGTACGAGATATTTACATCCCTTCTTCGGCAAGGGTATCCGGTAAAAGGAGGACGGTTCCTAATCTTTTGATCGGCAAAGGGTTCGATTGAAAGTACATGTAGTCCCCATGTGTGGTTTTGGTAATTAAATGACAATCCTAATGGACTAATGTTTGCATTGAGATATACATTTGAAGGAAAGTTCCATTTGCAATGCATGAAGAATCTTGGATGAATTGGCAGATGGAATCCATCAACATAAATATATGCATTGAGACTTGATAATGAATGACAATTCCTATGAAGAAACAATGACATCAAGTTATATAGGAAGGTTTGTTCCATGGGTGATGCAAGAAGGATATTGAATGGATTCAGAATGAATGCCATATACATATAGTTGTGCATCAAGATTAATCATGCAACAAAGATAAATGTTGACCAAGATGAAGATCGAAGATTAAATTCAAATATGGTCGACACACAAGCGCAAATCATGTGCCACATGAGATCTTGTGGTATGGTAAGAATTTGTCAAATTGCGCTTTGTGTACTAACCCATACTATGTGTTGTCTATGTTTTCGAGGGTTAGGTGATTCTCATGGGCTCGCATCGAGAGAGAGAGATTTCAAGTGTCTATGAGAGGATGACATCAAGTGTTGATGATCATGGTTGACAAGGGCAAGTTCAAGATAACTATCCTGAAGGATTACATGCTTGAAGCTTGTGGATGATCACATGATGGAAGAGTGAAGATAAATACAAAGCAAAGCTTCCCACATTGTGTATGGGGGAGCTAATTGAAGACTTCACCAATGTCTTGCCATTTAACTTGAGCCAACAAGAAACTTCAACTTCAAGCTCAATTGAAAGGCTCGAGTCAAAGGTATTAGTTCCTTCGACGTTAGTGTTGTGGAGTGATGATCACCGAAGGAACACATACACTCAAGAATGGATTCTCGATAGCTATGTAGTGTAGCTCTTTTATGATTCTTGAGTTATAGGGATCCCGCACTATTAAGAGGGGATCAAAGGGGTTCATGATAGATTTGCTCAAGTCCACATCTTCTCTGCACAATTCCACTCCTATCCTATATACCAAAGAAAATCCAAAGCCAAATAGGTTACCCAAATATATGATAAAACCTTTGCATATTTTTCATCCTCCATTTTGGTTGTTCTTGGGTGGTGCTCTATGTGAGGACCTGGATATTTTCCATAGCTTCAAAACGAGCCCAAGATCATCAAAATCGGAGTCCGGATGTAAAAGTTATGCCTGTTTCAGTTTCAGGGCTGCAACAGTTTGGTTTGGCTGGATCATCCGGGTCCTCTCCCATATCATCCGGGCTTTGCCCGGATCCTCCGGGTTCCAGCCCAGATCATCCGGGTTTCTCGACAAAATCATCACAGAAACTTATTCTGCTAGCCGGATCTTCTGGCTACCCACCCGGATCATCCGGGTGTGCGTCCAGATCATCCGGGCAGGTCAACAACTGTGGGAAACGGCTCTATTTTCATGGGGGTATAAATATCCCTCTCCCACTCCGGGAGAGGTTTGACCACTCCATCCAAAATCTCCCCTAGAACACAAGTGGCTCCCTCTCACTTCTCCTACACCAAATCTTAGATCCCGGAGAGATTAGTGAGTGTTCTTGAGAGTTGTTCCAATCAAAAGATAGATTCTCTCCCTCTCCCTCTCTTGACCAAAGGAATTCATGATTTGAGCAAGTTTTGAGCATTTCCCGTTTGTTCTTGTTACTCTTGGAGGTTGGAGACTCCTAGGCGGTAGGTGTGCTCCAGTGAGGAATCAACTTGTGATTTGTCCCCCGGAAAGTTTGTGAAGGTTTGGAGGTCGCCTCAAGGTCTACCACTAGTGGTTGGGAATCGCCTTCATGGTGATATCTCAAGGGGAGAATAGGGTGAGCCTTCGTGGCGTTGGTGTGCCTTCATGGTAACATCCATCCCTCCAACGGTGACTAGCTTCCCTCCAAGGAAGTGAACATCGGGATACATCCTCGTCTCTGTGTCTTCGGTTATTTCTAACCCGAGCCACTACTTGTGGTTTACTTTGGTCCCTTGACCTTGCATTCACTATATCTTGTTGTCCTCATATATTGTGTTGGTTACCATATCGTAGAGATTATTTAGGCCAACACTATATAGTCCGCAATTCATACTTGCTACTATTGTTCTATCTTGTGCTTAGTGTGAACTGCTAGCTTGTAACATTCATTTCCATATCTTGTGACATAACTTGTGTAAGCTTGTAGTGCTTGCTTGAGTTTGATTGTATCATTCAATTCCATATATTGTCATACAATTTGTGTAATCTTGTATTGCTTACTTGTGGTTGTGTGTATTATTCATTTACATATCTTGTGATATACATTTAGTAAGTTTGTGTAACTTACTTGTGCTTACTCATATCCTCGTTGTTCTCATCTTCTTTATCCTAAGTTGTTGGTGCACTTAGTGAGACTACTATATTTAGGATTTGTGCTTAAAAAGTATCCTCTTAGTTTATTTCCGCATTAGGATATAGCCAAATCCGTAAAAGATTTTAAAACGCCTATTCGCCCCCCTCTAGGCGACATCGTGGTCCTTTCAATTGGTATCAGAGCCCGGTCTCTCCTTATTAGGCTTCACCGCCTGGAGAGTAACGATGTTGACTAGTGAACTAGTGCACGATGACACATTTTGTTTTAATGGCACAAATTACATTATGTGGAGATTACGCATGCTTTGTCACTTTCGGGCCATGGGTCCAAATGCTTTGCGGATTGTTGTTGTAGGGGATTCAAATCTAAAGGATGGACAATCTCCATCACTTTAGGATATGCATCTTGATAGTCAAGTTTTGAGTGCCATTCACCAAGCTATATCCTTCGAAGTGTTTAAGGAAATCTCAACTTGCAAGTCGGCTCATGAGGCTTGGACCAAACTTGAAGATATATATGGTGGGTCCAATCTTGATGAAGAAAATATTCTTTTCGGGGAGTTAATGGAGGAGTTCTCCAAATTTTTACATCATGAAGAACTCTCTATTACTTCCACCTCCAATTACTTGGACACTTCAATATCTTCCACTTCACCAACATGTGGCGTGCCACAAGGTAATGACATGGTGAGTGAAGAAATATCTTGCGATGATGGTGTTAAGCTCATTTGTGATGATATGCTTGATCTCCCATGTTACCATGATAGAAATGCTTTGGTTTCCTCTAGTTGTTCTATGACTAACCATGTAGGGGAAATCAAGAAAGATGAGGCATGCTTGATTGATGGAGAATCCTCTTCTCCAAAAGAATCATCATCAACCTCCTTTGTTCACATGTGCCTCATGGCAAGAGGTAATGATGAGGTATCATCTTCTCTTGGTGATAATGATGATAGTTGTAATGAGGATGATGATGATGACTTGACTCAAAATCTCTATGAGATTGGGAAAACTCTTCATAGAGCTAAAAATAACACTTATAAAAGGTTCCAAGATGTTCTTGCTTGCTTTGAAAAACGTAATGACTTATTTCTTAACGAGCAAGCAAAAAGTGAACAACTTGAACATGAACTTGCTAAGGCTCATCAATGTATTAGTGACTTGAGGTCTTTAAAAGAAGAGATTGAAATTACTCATGGTAAACTTAAAGAGGATTTTGAGCTCCTTCTCCTTGAATGCAATAATGTCAAGGGAGAGCTCATCAAACTATCTAAGTCTCATGAGGAGCTTCAATCAACTCATGAGAAGTCTCTAATTGCTACTTGCTCCTATGATATTGATAATGATGCTTGTGCTACTAACTCGATTTCATGTGAAGCATCAATTTTGAAGGAGAATGTTGAGCTAAGGACTCAACTTGATTTGCTAACTAAGAATTATGGGAAATTGGAAGAAAGTCATGAAAAGCTCTCGGGCACTTATGAGGATCTTCTAATCTCCCATGATGGGCTAAAGTTAGCTCATGAGGCTATGGTCACCAAGGTAAAATCATGTGAGTCTCATGTGGATATTAGCACATCTTCTACTCGAAATGCCTTATTGCCATGTGCTAGTCCTTGCAATTCCTCTCTACATGATATTGATACACCTCATGATGAATTGCTCACCTTGTCTTGTTGCTCTAACCATGAAGTTTCTACTTCCACTAGTCCTCTTGTTTCTAGTCTTGAAACTAACCATGTAGAGGAAATTAATGAGCTCAAGGCCCAAGTCACTAGTTTGAAGAAAGACTTGGAAAAGTGCGATGATGGACATAGTTCTCACTCCAACAAGAAGAAATCCATGAACAAGAAAAGGGGGCAAGACCAAGCCAAGAACGAGTCCAACATTTCTTGCTTCAAGTGTAAAAAGGTTGGACATCATGTGAGATCTTGTCCATTTAAGAAAAGGGCTTGTAAAGGGAAGCTACATGGGAAGCAGCCTCAAGCTCAATCTCAATTTCAACCTCAAGTTGAAGAACGGCCACTATCCATGATGAACCATGTTATTACTTCCCAAGTTGAGAAAGTAAAGAAGAAGAGAAGGGGGGTACATGTTGCTATATTTGCCGTAAGAAGGGACACATAGCTTCATCATGTCCCAATGGTAACATCTCTAAGCCTTCAATTATCTATGATCATTATTCACTTAGGAAGGATATTGATGGTAATATGTTTGCCAAGTATGTTGGTGCCCAAAGTGGTTTGAAAGTGGATAAGACCATTTGGGTTGCCAAGCCTATTGTTACTAACTTCTTAGGACCCAACATGGTTGGGGACCATCGAGCTCAAACTTGATCAATAGGTGTGTGGAGGGCATTGGAGACTTGGCTAGTTCATGAAGAAAAATGATTCTCACCATTCATTATGGTTCAAACCAAGTCATGTGAATTATCATCATATTTGTCATTCCAATGCTCCTCGTGGCGGTAACTTGTATTTATATTGTCTACATTGAAAGTTAGTAGCCCCATGCATGTTTAGGTTTTGTACCTAGAATGTGTTTGTATATGTTGTGTCTCCTAATATGCTTGATTCGTGTTATCTAGCATGTGTAAGTTGCTATGCACATCATATAGTTGTGTGTGTGGTTTCGAGCCTTTATTGCTTCATTAGTTGAATCTTCATTGGCGCTTTTGAGATATTAATGGATCATCACATTATGGGGGAGTGCTATGTTTTACGCATATCACAAACCTTAAATGTGTATATATGTAGGATACCACCTAGTATTGTTAGTGCAATATTATCTAGTTACTATGTGGTATGTAATGTTAATTTGAAACTCAAATCCTCATCCATTAATTATCCTTAGTTGGGTTTCATTTGCCTCTTATGGATAATACATGGATTATCACATTATGGGGGAGTGATATACTTTGTGCATATCACTTCTCGTGTGAACATTAACAATAGAGGTTTGCCAGTTTGCCACTTATAATTTATATTTGAGATTATCTTATATCTCTGTGGCATGCAATGCTTTGTTTGAGTATGGTATTCTTGTGCGGTTTTGCCCATGGTTATCTTAAAAATCGTATTTGGAAAATCACTTGAATAAATCCATTCCAATTGTTGCTTTGCATGATGATCTATCTAATTGGAATGTTAATAATATGCTATCCAAGCATTGTGTTTATTTCTAAACTCTCATGTTATGCTTGTGTTAGTATAGATGATCATGTACTTATTTGGTTTCTACACCGAATGTCAACTTGAAACACCTTATTGTTCGAGTGCATTTTATTAGTTTGTATGGAGTTATGCTAGTTTGTTATCTCATTGTTTATAGTGTCCTATATCTACTTGAGTGAGATACTCCCATGAGTATGTGTGCAATGCATATCTTATATGCTCATTGGTTTTCCTTGGTTCATTTGTTGAACTTTGTGTGCTATCATACGTTGATTTGTCACTTTGAGTCATATTGGACAACATGAATGACTAGTGATGTTATTGGAAGTATTAACGGTTATGTGTTCATTTGTCCAATTTGTATCTCCTTGGATTTTGGGAGGCTTGTGCATGTGTATTTACTATGTGTAAATTCGCATGCCTTGTTTGCTTTATTTGATCCAATATATATATATATATATATATATATATATATATATATATATGGTAAATCCATCAAATTCTTAATAGCTAAGATGTGCATGATATTCAAATTCATATTGATATGCACATATTTAAGTGATTTTACCCTATGTTTTGTAGTTATGCTAAATACTTCGGACCCAATAAGTTTGGGGACCATATTGTACTTAAATTGTTTTAGGTACATGTGAGCAGCATTGGATGCTTGGCTTATTCATGAAGGTGGTGGCACTATGTGGAAATTAGAGCCAAGCTTGAATCATTACCTACTACATCATTCCAATGCTATCTCGGTAACAAGTATCTACTTCATGCATACATTTATTGCATTCAACCTTGTGTAGGTTGCATCATGGCAGGAATTTCTTGACTCGTTCTTGTCATAATTGTTTCGTTTATCAAAGCATCGCAACAATGATCTCTTGTTGCTAGTTGTGATGTCTTTGATGGTTGTGTGTTTGGAGTTCATTAATATACGATAAGATTACATTAAGCCATGTGCTATACTTTCAAGCAAAGATCTCATTGGTATATTTTATGTCTCCCGTTTGGATATCTTATTCTGTCCTTTTGTAACTATTTCATGTGTACATCCTTCTCTGTGGATATATATCATCATGATTGTCATCTATAGAATCTTATACACGTGAGACAAGTTACATCTCTAGTTGATATCCCTATTCTTTCATGTCCACCGTTTCATTCTCTTTTTATATCTTTGGTGGCTCCGTGGAAGCATTTGTTGTATGAGTGCGTGTCTTACCTCTTTGCATCTTAGTGCACTCATGTTTGGTGAATATTGTTGTCCTCGTGCTTGTCTTGACAAGCCTATTATTTCCTATCTTCATCATGGGTTGTCACAAGCTTTGATTTTTAATTTGCTATTAGTGAGCTTGTGAACCCATTTGCTTGATGTGTGTGTGACCTTCTTAACTTCGTGTGTGTGGGAAGGACATGTCTTGCACCTTGTATCTCATTCACTCAAGACTATGTTGATGCTTAATTATCATCCTTATACTAGTCTTCTCAAGTGCTTTGACGTGACTCACACACATCATTTTGGTTGTGCCTAGTCTTAGGTTGCCTCATTTACATGTTGCTCAACCATATGTTTGTTGCAAATGCTAGGCTTCTTTTCTTATCTATGCTTGCTTGCAATTGTTTTGTGTTCCTATTGATTTTGGGGGAGTGATGATCCTATTTTGTGCACTTGTATCCAAATACAAAAATTCTAAATAGTGCACAAATCATGGGGAGCTTCTCTATTTTCCTTAGAACACTCTTTTACCCAAATCGTAATATTCTTTTATCCTTTTGGCTCGTCGGATCTTCTGATTGCTTGCTTCACTTTGTGTTATGCAAATGAGATCAATTTGTGCCATGTGCTTTACTCCATGTGCCTTGCTATTATGACTAGGCTCAAGTTCTATAATAGTGGATTCACTTGTGGATATCATGTTCTTATCAATTGCAATCTTTCTTTTTGTGTATACGAGTTTCTTTGTGGATACATATCATGATTATTATTGGCCACTTAGAAATTTTTATACATGAAAAAGTTCATATCTTCGTATCTGATTGCATTCTATAGATTCCAAGCTCCTTTAATTGTTCATCATTGAATATGTGCATTTGTTTTCACTCACATTTTTTGTTATGCACATATCAAGGAGGAACTCATACTATATTGGTCTGCTAGATGTTTTGTCTCCCATTTTGGCATTTGGTGCCAATGGGGGAGAAGTTTAGAGGGTTTAAGATAAATATCTTTTGTAGTTCTTGTTGTCACTCATGCATATCTACCCTTGTTATATAATCTTATTGCATGGATGAGTATTGTATATAGAGAAATCTTCTCCTAGTTTAACTCATACTATATTGGTCTGCTAGATGTTTTGTCTTCCATTTTGGCATTTGGTGCCAATGGGGGAAAAGTTTAGAGGGTTTAAGATAAATATCTTTTGTAGTTATTGTTGTCACTCATGCATATCTACCCTTGTTATATAATCTTATTGCATGGATGAGTATTGTATATAGAGAAATCTTCTCCTAGTTTATGTCAACCAATATATGGAATGACATTCAAAGTTCATTCACACATGCATATATTGTGGGGGAGTTTGCTCTATATACTATGGGTGTACTATCATCAAATGCTTGTGTAGTGTCTTGATGATAGTACAACCATTCCAAGTATACAATTTATCCTCGGATAAATTGCATGCTTGTTTAAAAATTCATTATATAAACCCTCTTGTTGAGATTGTCATCAATTACCAAAATGGGGGAGATTGAAAGTACATGTAGTCCCCATGTGTGGTTTTGGTAATTAAATGACAATCCTAATGGACTAATGTTTACATTGAGATATACATTTGAAGGAAAGTTCCATTTGCAATGCATGAGGACTCTTGGATGAATTGGCGGATGAAATCCATCAACATAAATATATGCATTGAGACTTGATAATGAATGACAATTCCTATGAAGAAACAATGGCATCAAGTTATATAGGAAGGTTTGTTCCATGGGTGATGCAAGAAGGATATTGAATGGATTCAGAATGAATGCCATATACATATAGTTGTGCATCAAGATTAATCATGCAACAAAGATAAATGTTGACCAACATGAAGATCGAAGATTAAATTCAAAGATGGTCAACACACAAGCGCAAATCATGTGCCACATGAGATCTTGTGGTATGGTAAGAATTTGTCAAATTGCGCTTTGTGTACTAACCCATACTATGTGTTGTCTATGTTTTTGAGGGTTCGGTGATTCTCATGGGCTCGCATCGAGAGAGAGAGATTTCAAGTGTCTATGAGAGGATGACATCAAGTGTTGATGATCATGGTTGACAAGGGCAAGTTCAAGATAACTATCCCGAAGGATTACATGCTTGAAGCTTGTGGATGATCACATGATGGAAGAGTGAAGATAAATACAAAGCAAAGCTTCCCACATTGTGTATGGGGGAGCTACTTGAAGACTTCACCAATGTCTTACCATTCAACTTGAGCCAAGAAGAAACTTCAACTTCAAGCTCAAATGAAAGGCTCGAGTCAAAGGTATTAGTTCCTTCGACGTTAGTGTTGTGGAGTGATGATCACCGAAGGAACACATACACTCAAGAATGGATTCTCGATAGCTATGTAGTGTAGCTCTTTTATGATTCTTGAGTTATAGGGATCCCGCACTATTAAGAGGGGATCAAAGGGGTTCGTGGTAGATTTTCTCAAGTCCACATCTTCTCTGCACAATTCCACTCCTATCCTATATACCAAAGAAAATCCAAAGCCAAATAGGTTACCCAAATATATGATAAAACCTTTGCATATTTTGCATCCTCCATTTTGGTTGTTCTTGGGTGGTTCTCTATGTGAGAACCTGGATATTTTCCATAGCTTCAAAACGAGCCCAAGATCATCAAAATCGGAGTCCGGATGTAAAAGTTATGCCTGTTTCAGTTTGAGGGCTGCAGCAGTTTGGTTTGGCCGGATCATCCGGGTCCTCTCCCATATCATCCGGGCTTTGCCCGGATCCTCCGGGTTCCAGCCCAGATCATCCGGGTTTCTCGACAAAATCATCACAGAAACTTATTCTGCTAGCCGGATAATCTGGCTACCCACCCGGATCATACGGGTGTGCGTCCAGATCATCCGGGCAGGTCAACAACTATGGGAAACAACCCTATTTTCATGGGGGTATAAATATCCCTCTCCCACTCCGGGAGAGGATTGACCACTCTATCCAAAATCTCCCCAAGAACACAAGTGGCTCCCTCTCACTTCTCCTACACCAAATCTTAGATCCCGGAGAGATTAGTGAGTGTTCTTGAGAGTTGTTCCAATCAAAAGATAGATTCTCTCCCTCTCCCTCTCTGGACCAAAGGAATTCGTGATTTGAGCAAGTTTTGAGCATTTCCCCTTTGTTCTTGTTACTCTTGGAGGTTGGAGACTCCTAGGCGGTAGGTGAGCTCCAGTGAGGAATCAACTTGTGATTTGTCCCCCGGAAAGTTTGTGAAGGTTTGGAGGCCGCCTCAAGGTCTACCACTAGTGGTTGGGAATCGCCTTCATGGTGATATCTCAAGGGGAGAATAGGGTGAGCCTTCGTGGCATTGGTGTGCCTTCGTGGTAACATCCATCCCTCCAATGGTGACTAGCTTCCCTCCAAGGAAGTGAACATCGGGATACATCCTCGTCTCCGTGTCTTCAGTTATTTCTAACCCGAGCCACTACTTGTGGTTTACTTTGGTCCCTTGACCTTGCATTCACTATATCTTGTTGTCCTCGTATATTGTGTTGGTTACCATATCGTAGAGATTATTTAGGCCAACACTATATAGTCCGCAATTCATACTTGCTACTATTGTTCTATCTTGTGCTTAGTGTGAACTGCTAGCTTGTAACATTCATTTCCATATCTTGTGACATAACTTGTGTGAGCTTGTAGTGCTTGCTTGAGTTTGATTGTATCATTCAATTCCATATATTGTCATACAATTTGTGTAATCTTGTATTGCTTACTTATGGTTGTGTGTATTATTCATTTACATATCTTGTGATATACATTTAGTAAGTTTGTGTAACTTACTTGTGCTTACTCATATCCTCGTTGTTCTCATCTTGTTTATCCTAAGTTGTTGGTGCACTTAGTGAGACTACTATATTTAGGATTTGTGCTTAAAAAGTATCCGCTTAGTTTATTTCCGCATTAGGATATAGCCAAATCCGTAAAAGATTTTAAAACGCCTATTCACCCCCCCTCTAGGCGACATCGTGGTCCTTTCATCGATGCATTAGTTTTCGACTATGAACGAGTCAATCAGCTAGATCTACTTGCGACAAACGGCACCTTCCTTTCCTAGCCAATGGTACGTAAGGCAATGGTTGTTATTGAAGTTCAGATCAGGGAATACCCTAGTTTTCGGATTTTTCCATGGTTCCGTAACGGTAGGTTTCGGCTCCTCGCTACATCCCTTCCGCTCCTACTAAGGACGCTGCTGAACCGATAGAATTTGCCGAGCGAGCACTACCATAAACTTATGGTATCTGACCAGTGTTAAGCACTAGCCATCCAGGGAATGAAACTATGCGACTACCTGCGCTGTCACACGGCTCCATTTATCGAAGAAAGGGATAATACTGCTGCCATTAAGGCAATGAAATTGACGAGGAAGAGTCAGGAGTTTGGCTGCGCCAAAGCAGAGAAACGGAGGGAAGCAGCCGCCGCTGCACGGGTCCTGTGCATTATCAAAACCACGCAATGTAGTCAATGAACAAAAGTTTCATTTACCACTGGGGTTCTTCATATGCACAGTCAGCTCAGGAAACGTCCAGAGGTGTTAATACAAAGCAAGAATTGGATTCTTAGTATTGCCATTTCGTGTTCAGAAGTCTAAAGCACATCATTTGCGGGAAGCAGCGAGGAAGAAAAGCGTACCGTATTGACGGTAGTGCAGAATGATCTCCGTCACGATATCGTACGTATCTCCAGAGCACGAACATACGGTATACAACCGAGTTGCCCGACGTCGGACACTACAAACTTTCGAGCACCCTGTTCATTTATCCTCTTAATCGATGGAAAGAAAATAGAGGTCTGCAGCAAACAAGAGCAAGCGACACTAAACTACAGTAGTGATAAATTGGCGGAACCTCCTGATAAAATGACAGATTGGAAACCAACACCAACATGTCCAGAAAGTCTGAAGGATAAGGCTTCTCTCGTCCAAAGAATGGTACTGAAGGCGAAAGATACTCCAAAATATGTCATTGGATCCAGCTGCAACAATGAAGAGCGCCGTCTTGAAGAAATCACTTGCTGCTTCCTCCACCATGTTCTCCAGTATCTGGTCTTTTCGAAGTAGCTTATTAGCTGATAAGCACTAGCTGAGGCATCTAGCTGATGAGGTAATCTCTGCATATAATATCAACCAAGTTGGTTGTTGTTACTACATGCTGCGAGCATTTGGAAAAATGACAAAAACAAAAAAATGGGTTTCTAGCTGCATAAGCACAATTATACAGAAAGCAGTCTCCTTTATTCGTATCTGGGGAAAGGGTTGGTTCTCCAAATTCTCTTTAAAGAATGTTAAAGCAGTACTGTAATTTTCTGGTGAAATGGAAAGTGGTTGCTACCATATTGTTTGTGATGATTACTGTAGGAGATATGCCCTAGAGGCAATAATAAATGTTATTGATTATCTCCCTGTTCATAATTATGTTTATGTTCCATGCTATAACTGCTGTGGTTCCCGAGCCCGTATATCCATAAAGGCTCTGGGGAGAACCCATATGCACGTGTGGAATAATAAACGGTAAAATGTATTCCTAGTCGTGCCTCTAAGACTAGCTCAAGTGTTGCATGATGATTATGTTTTCCCAATCATGGGCATGTCTATGCCAAGCAATTTTGAGGGCACAATGTCAGGAAGGACATTTGTGTTGAATCGACCCGAATTGATGTTATGCTATGAGATACATTCATCACAAGTTAATGTTTTATAACACAGAGATAGTTAATGTTTGCATAATTCCTTAGACCATGAGAGTATCGAGTTTCTTCATGCTTGCTTCATGAACTTTGGGGTTTGTTAAACGTCATCCGTAACTGGATGGCTATTACGGCGGCTTACGGGTTCATGGGAAAGTATGTTAAGTGACTTGATAGCTCGAGATTGGGATTTGCTCCTCCGACGATGGAGAGATATACTCGGGCCCTCTCGGTGTTACGGTGTCCATCATCGTCTGGCCAGACACTTTGTGATTTGATCACGGGGATGCCGGAACACGAAACGAGAAAAGAGAACAAAACCGGTAACGAGGTAACTAGCATAGTGGACAAGTTGTTGATCCACGGGAATGCCAACATGCCTCACCTCGGGTATTTGTAACATATCGCGAAGCAACAGTAATAGCACACGGCAACTGGAGGTTCACTCGAATATTTATTCGTGTGGGTATAGGGGTCAATATGGGTGTCCACGGCTCCGATGTTGATCATTGATCGGAAGGGGTTCCGGGTCATGTCTATACTTCACCGAACCTATAGGGTCACACGCTTAAGGGTCATCTATCTGCTGAATACTAGACAGGGAGTCTGAGAGAAAATCACCGAAAAAGTTTCGGACACCGAAAAGTTTCGGACAGCGGAATCGTACCGCAGAGAGAGGTCATCGGATAAGTTTCGATGATACCGAAAAGTTGTTTCGGGATACACCATTAAGTCAAATTGGTTTCAGCACATGCCTGATAATTCTTGAAGGATGCCAGAATCATTCTGGAAGCTTTTTGGAATTTTCTGAGATAAAAACCGAAAATGTTCCGGAGCTGTCGGAGCCACTTCAGATGCGTTTCGCAGATGAAAATCACTAAAACCGGAATTGTTTCGGAACGCGTTGAAAATCATTTTAGTGGGTACTGGAAATGTTCTTAGCCCACATAAATATTTTCAGTTCGATCAGACGCTGAAAAATGTCGTCGTGAATAGTGAAAATCAGCTTTATGGTTACTTTATGGAAAGCCACCTTTTGGGGCTTTGCTCCAAAAGATCTTGGGGATGACATGGATGGATAGGAGCCATTTTTTGGGCCCCTCATGGGGGTGTGGCCGGCCACATGGGGTATCCCCCCCCTTGGGGACCCTCTTGTTCCTTGGTTTCACTCCTAGGTCCTTGTGGAAGGACTTCATTCATGTGCATTTTGGGTTTTTTGTGAAACTACCCTACCCCCTTGGGATTTCCTATAAATAGAGGTGGAGGGGCAGCCCTCCACACTCATCCCTTGCTCTCATACACATGCCATGCATTATCTGGCTTCTTCTCTCCCTCCCACGAAAAGAGTTTCGTAGAGCCGTAAGGCTGTCTGGGTTCCGGCAGGAACTAGTTCTGGACGGCGAAGCCCTGCCGGATAGATGACACCGTATGTGTGCAACTCTGTAGAGAGATCGTAGTTTCGGTCTTAGTTCGTGAGTGCCTCCCGAAGGGCTGTCCGTGTGACCGTCCGAGTTTCGAAGGTCCTCCCGAAGGGCTGTCCGAGTGACCGTTCGAGTTTCGAAGGTCCTCCCGAAGGGCTGTCCGCGACACCGTCCGGGGGACTGTTCGACCGCCTCCCGGAGGGCTGTCTGAGGAGCAGATGAGGGTATACATCCTCGCGGTTGGGAGGTTGTAAATCCTAGCTGCGGGGATCTGCACCGCCGATCGTCATCGACTCTACTTCCCGCTGCGCTACGAGTCGGTAACGAAAAAGATCAAACCATGTATGCAGTCTCCATAGTGGTCCTGGGCTGGTGCGTAGGTCGGAAAATTTTTGTTTTCTTTCGCGTTCCCCTACAGTGGCATCAAGAGCCGTGCTATGCGTAGATGCAGGTTTCGATCTAGAATACATGGAGATGTATGGGTATTGCATAATATAATTAGGTAGTAGATGAGATCTATTGCTGAAAATTATTTATGCGGGTTACAGATGAAATCTGTTACCCGAGGTTCTTGTTGCTTCCCTAGAATTTGCGTTTGCTCAATCTCGAGACAGCATGGTGGAATTTGACAAAGTTCTGGCAATCCGTGATCCTGATTGATCATGGAAGTGCTATCAGTTCTTTGGGTTCTGCCGTAGTCAAAAGAAAGATGAAATTCGCAGATGAAAGGGCATTGCAGATATGATCTGCACGGGGGTCATGCGTATGAAGAAGTTTAGTATGGGGCTCGAGATTTAATTATCCCGTGTTTCATACACCCCGAGATGTTAATCTAACAACTTGAATAATCATACTTGATGATAAAACGTTGGTCGCTGCGGTTTAAGTCAAAACCTTAGAAGCCACGTAAAATAAATTTTGCATAAACCGATTAGAGGCGTCTAACTTGGTTTTGCAGGATGTGCATATGATGTGGTATAGCAGTGCTCATACTAATTCGATTATGTATGAGATGACTATATGATGTAATTTGATTAACATGACCTGCGTGTCATGATTCGGCATGATGGTTGGAGCCATATGATTGCACTTTAATGACCTGCGTGTCCACCTTGTTGTAATGCATTATTTTGTTAGCTATAGAGATAGCAATATTATCTGGTGCATCGACAAGGTGGTGGCAATCTTCGCGAAGGTGAACACCGACGCGAATGCCGAAGACGAAGAAATGAAATACTTCTCCGTCAGAAAGGGCTATACCATATCATGCTATTATGAATTGCCTGAGATGTTTATCCCTTATGTTGCACCCTTCTTGATTGCGCGGTAGTCGCTTTTTATTAGGGTGATCTCTCACAAAAATACCAAGTAGTTAGTGTTCTCCCAAGTGTAGCACCGTCACGGTACCTATCTTTTCGGGGTGCGCCGTGTCACACGGGTACGAACGATTAGAGAAGTGTGAGGCGGGTGAGTTGAGACCTCGCAGCGAGATCACTTGGTTGTCTTGACGTTCAGGCATGACCGTCATGAGCTCGGAACACACGCATCGAAAGATGAACAAGAGTCACATAGAGATGTGATTGGCAAGTTGGCCTACCGGTTGAAATTTTTCATCATCAGTGGTGTTACACCAATGGCGAACAATTGAAATGTGGGTCTTGTATCACTCACAATCAATTTTGAGAGATATTGAATTGAGTGGGAGCGCACTATTGAATTAACATGTTTAATTCTTAGTGCAATTAATTATGAACATTGTCTAAGTGTTATATGCAAAATAGTTGTAGAATAATGGCTCGCGTTTCCACCTTCCCTGTTAAAATTGAATAGCTGTTAAATATCTGGTTAAAACTTTACGATTGGTACCGTAATATGAGGATTGTCCTCAAAAGTGCCGAGAAGGACTTTGTCCTATCGCATGCTTTCCGTATCCTCCCGCTAATGCTATGGATCATGTGACTCTCGTCCTTTTATCCAAAAGCTAGAATTCTGTTACGGTCAAGTGGAATATGTTTGCTTCCATGAAACCCAAACTTCGAAAGTTGGGATAGTTATATGATATTCATGGAACTGAAAATTATTTTCAGATACAAACAAAGCAATGTTTGTTTGCAAGTATTAGTAAAAGTGTTTACTATGCATTTGACTGTTGGGAAAGGGATCCAGAAGAACGCCTGTCATATAATGAAAGGTGAATAAAACAACAACTTAAAGAGAAAGGAAGTGTCCAAAGGGTGTTAGTATGACTTATACGCCTAGGAAGTCCGGGGCTAATGCCACTCTTAAGTTGGGTGCTTCTTCTGAGAGTAGGAGAAATACTAAAAGTTAAACTGCTAGAAGTATAAAGGCAAAAGGAAAGAAGACTGGAATATCCAGCTCATGTATGAATGTCATACAAGTTTTTGATGTATAGAAGGCTGGTCAAAGATATAGTTCTTGCGAATTATGGTTAAACATGTTAATCACTAATTCTTGGGTATTGTGAGTTCATCACAAAAATGCCCGCTCGATTGCATTCTGTTGCAACTCGATGTAAGAACTACTATGGCTTGAAAGACTAGCTAGAAATGAGGTTAAGGTATACACAGGGAACATAGTAAATGTTACTATACCTTCCATCGGTGTATTGTCGTCTGTATTTATTTTCATAATTCATTTAGAGTTTTACAAACTCTATCCCATTGCATAAGGCATCTTGCAAGAAGGTTGTTCATAAGAGAACTTTTTATGTTCGATGTTATGAATAACACAAGGGCCATACTTTCATTATGAATGAGATGTGTGTTATGAATATTGATAATAATACAATACCTCTGGGTTTACTTTCATAATTCATTTTAGAGTTTCATACACTCTAGCCCATTGCACAATGTTTGTTGCAAAAGAGTTGTTCATAAAAACAACAATTGTTGTTAAGTATTATGAATAACATAAGGGCCATACTTCCATCATCGATGGGACGTATGTTATGAATATTGAGGGTAATATGATACATCCATAACACTGACGCTAAATGTCGCAAGACTAAAAGAATACCACACAAGTGTGGCACTACATTTGGTCACATTGGAGAAACCCGCATGGAAAATTCCATTATGATGGATTTTGAAGTCTTTTTGATTTTGAATCATCTGACACTTGCAACTTTCCTCCGAAAAGTGAAGTGACTAAAATACCGTTCACATGCCATAAGGAACGAACAACAAACTTATTAGTGATCATACATTTGATGGGTGTAGTCCGATAAGTGTTGTTAGTGGTGGATTTATTTATCTTCAGAAATGACTCAAGTAGATATATGGATATTTACTTGATGAGACGTAAGTCTGGATCTTTTGAAATCATTCGAAAGGTTCTCAAAAATGAAGTAGAAGTTATTGTAACAAGAAAATTATGTTTCTGCAATTTGATTGCACAAAGGAATATTTGAGTTACATGTTTAGTGAATGTCTGACGAGTTGTGAAAGGGGTTTCATAAACTTGCACCTCCCGGAACACCACTGCAAGTGGAAAGTCCGTGGAGATGTAATCAAACCATTTATGACATGGAAAGGTCAAAGATGACATAAATAAATTTGCCATTATCCCTTTTAAAGTGATGCTTTAGAGACTGCGGCTTTTACACTGAAAAGAGCTACATCGGGTCTGTTGAAATGAAGCCATGGTATGGTACGCCCAACCATGTTATATCTTTTCTTAACATTTGGAATATGGGGCTTGTGTAAAAGGTTACAAACCTATTCCAAATCAGACAAGTGCTACTTTGTAGGTTATACCAAAATGTTGGGTATTCCTCCCTCACTATACCGAGGCAAATAGTTTTGCCGCGAAACGGTGTGCTTTTAAAGAGAATGGTTCTTTCCAAAAGGTGAGTGGGAGAATAGTGCAACTCGACGAGATAAACAGTATCTTCATCAGATCAAAGGAAAGAGACCTTGGAAGAAATTCCAGAGTTTCCTACCGCGACTGATACAGAAGTCTCTACAATAAAATGTATGAACTTCGGTCGAACTTGTAGCTGAACCACGTAGGCAAGGCTCGTGCAAACCTCTCAGGTGCGCAAACGAGATATTGTTGTTAGACAACATTATACCTACGATACACAAGGAAGCGTTGACGGGCCCTGACTCCGGAATTGGCTAAATGCCAATACAACCCGAGTTAGTTTCCATATAAGTGATTCAAGATTAAAACCTTGATACACCTTTCGGAAGACTTAGAGTCTAACGAATATTTATGGAACTTAAAACTGATACGGATAAAATTTTTATCCATAAAGCTCGACTTGTTGAAATAATACGATGAGGTTGTTTTCATCGTAGCGATGCTTAAAGTCGGTTCGGGTTGAACTAGCAATTAATACATATTTCAATCATGAGATATGAAACATGGATGATAAAAGGATTTCCATCTGATGGAAATGAAAGCTAGGACTTGTATATGATACAGTCCAAAGTAATTTGTCGATCCAGAGGATGCTAGTAGGTATGCAAACTTCAGAGTTCCAGCAATGGACAGAAGAGAGCAAAATGGAGTTGGAATCTTCGTGTTTTGATGAAATGGTCAAAGGGGTTTTGACTTCATCAATGGGTAACGAAGATGCTTGTAATTCAAGAAAGTAAGTGGGAGCGTAATAATATTTCTAAAAACCTTATGTGCTTGGCACATTGGTAATTGGAAATAAATTTCTTGACACAAATTAGGACTTCATTTGAAAATAGTTTTTCGATGAAGTGCTTAGGCTAAATAGCCTCAATATTAGGCATGATGATCTATGGAGATAGATTTACCTAATGGGGCTAAGCAATGAATACATATTGACAAGATGCTAAAACCTTTTAGCATTTAAAACGCCAAGGAGTGATTCTTGCCAAAGTCACATGGAAAGAGTTTTTGCAAGACTCGGTGTCCCAAAACACTGATGAGTAAAATACATGATGCAGATTCCACACACTTTTGTGTTTGGATTAATCATGTATTCCATGGTATGTAAAACAACCAGATATATCCGATACTCCCAAGGTGTTGCGAGTATGGATACCAAAGTGATCAAATTACTGATCATGGGACAACAGTGAAAGATGTCACAGAGTACTAGAGTAAGTACTGATGACATGGTTCTCTCGCAAGCAGAGATCATGAAGAGTTCGTTGTAAAATGTTACATCGATAGAGTCTTCATCTTTTCTCCATGCGATTTTCGATTTAAATTAAGGGTTTTGTGTAACACACAATGTGGTGGCACAGTTAGTTGGAATTTGTTCAAACTAGTTACTGTGGCGAATTCCATAACAAGGGCTAAGTATGTTGACGCTTTAGAAGCGACAAAGAAGATGTTGAATCATATAGTTCATTCATGAACTTAGTATAGTTCCAAGATGGCTTTTGAAAATGGGACACTACTGCAGGTAGTTGCTCCATAACTCAGTCTGAGGAATCCAGGTTCGACCTGTGATTCACATACATACAAAGCCAAGTCCACACAAAATATGAATTTTGTGAAAACATGAAAACGCGAGGACATGCAAAGATACACACGGAACTGAAGTCGTCAGATCCGTTGGACATCAGGCTATACCACAAGCGAAGCATATTTACACCGGTGTGCCACAGGTGTGAAGTGCATTAGCATAAGCTAGATTATTGTCTCTAGTGCAAGTGGGAGTCTGTAGGAGATATGCCCTAGAGGCAATAATAAATGTTATTGATTATCTCCCTGTTCATAATTATGTTTATGTTCCATGCTATAACTGCTGTGGTTCCCGAGCCCGTATATCCATGAAGGCTCTGGGGAGAACCCATATGCACGTGTGGAATAATAAACGGTAAAATGTATTCCTAGTCGTGCCTCTAAGACTAGCTCAAGTGTTGCATGATGATTATGTTTTCCCAATCATGGGCATGTCTATGCCAAGCAATTTTGAGGGCACAATGTCAGGAAGGACATTTGTGTTGAATCGACCCGAATTGATGTTATGCTATGAGATACATTCATCACAAGTTAATGTTTTATAACACAGAGATAGTTAATGTTTGCATAATTCCTTAGACCATGAGAGTATCGAGTTTCTTCATGCTTGCTTCATGAACTTTGGGGTTTGTTAAACGTCATCCGTAACTGGATGGCTATTACGGCGGCTTACGGGTTCATGGGAAAGTATGTTAAGTGACTTGATAGCTCGAGATTGGGATTTGCTCCTCCGACGATGGAGAGATATACTCGGGCCCTCTCGGTGTTACGGTGTCCATCATCGTCTGGCCAGACACTTTGTGATTTGATCACGGGGATGCCGGAACACGAAACGAGAAAAGAGAACAAAACCGGTAACGAGGTAACTAGCATAGTGGACAAGTTGTTGATCCACGGGAATGCCAACATGCCTCACCTCGGGTATTTTTAACATATCGCGAAGCAACAAGAATAGCACACGGCAACTGGAGGTTCACTCGAATATTTATTCGTGTGGGTATAGGGGTCAATATGGGTGTCCACGGCTCCGATGTTGATCATTGATCGGAAGGGGTTCCGGGTCATGTCTATACTTCACCGAACCTATAGGGTCACACGCTTAAGGGTCATCTATCTGCTGAATACTAGACAGGGAGTCTGAGAGAAAATCACCGAAAAAGTTTCGGACACCGAAAAGTTTCGGACAGCGGAATCGTACCGCAGAGAGAGGTCATCGGATAAGTTTCGATGATACCGAAAAGTTGTTTCGGGATACACCATTAAGTCAAATTGGTTTCAACACATGCCTGATAATTCTTGAAGGATGCCAGAATCATTCTGGAAGATTTTTGGAATTTTCTGAGATAAAAACCGGAAATGTTCCGGAGCTGCCGGAGCCACTTCAGATGCGTTTCGCAGATGAAAATCACTAAAACCGGAATTGTTTCGGAACGCGTTGAAAATCATTTTAGTGGGTACTGGAAATGTTCTTAGCCCACATAAATATTTTCAGTTTGATCAGACGCTGAAAAATGTCGTCGTGAATAGTGAAAATCAGCTTTATGGTTACTTTATGGAAAGCCACCTTTTGGGGCTTTGCTCCAAAAGATCTTGGGGATGACATGGATGGATAGGAGCCATTTTTTGGGCCCCTCATGGGGGTGTGGCCGGCCACATGGGGTATCCCCCCTTGGGGACCCTCTTGTTCCTTGGTTTCACTCCTAGGTCCTTGTGGAAGGACTTCATTCATGTGCATTTTGGGTTTTTTGTGAAACTACCCTACCCCCTTGGGATTTCCTATAAATAGAGGTGGAGGGGCAGCCCTCCACACTCATCCCTTGCTCTCATACACATGACATGCATTATCTGGCTTCTTCTCTCCCTCCCACGAAAAGAGTTTCGTAGAGCCGTAAGGCTGTCTGGGTTCCGGCAGGAACTAGTTCTGGACGGCGAAGCCCTGCCGGATAGATGACACCGTATGTGTGCAACTCTGTAGAGAGATCGTAGTTTCGGTCTTAGTTCGTGAGTGCCTCCCGAAGGGCTGTCCGTGTGACCGTCCGAGTTTCAAAGGTCCTCCCGAAGGGCTGTCCGAGTGACCGTTCGAGTTTCGAAGGTCCTCCCGAAGGGCTGTCCGCGACACCGTCCGGGGGACTGTTCGACCGCCTCCCGGAGGGCTGTCTGAGGAGCAGATGAGGGTATACATCCTCGCGGTTGGGAGGTTGTAAATCCTAGCTGCGGGGATCTGCACCGCCGATCGTCATCGACTCTACTTCCCGCTGCGCTACGAGTCGGTAACGAAAAAAGATCAAACCATGTATGCAGTCTCCATAGTGGTCCTGGGCTGGTGCGTAGGTCGGAAAATTTTTGTTTTCTGTCGCGTTCCCCTACAATTACATCATAATCCTCATCTTCAAAGCAAGGCTATCCACCAGGGCTTCCAATGCTAGGCTAACCTCGGCAAAGAACCCAAGGGATTTGCAAATTCTTGAATCGATAGACTTTCGTACAACAGCAAACAAACATACGCGGTAGAGGGTTTTACGCTACTTCACAGTCAGCGGCAAGAGTGGATGGTATAACTCTAGCCAGCTGGCGGGAGGGAATGAAGCTCTTTCCTGACCTTGAGCTAGAATCCCTGACGTTGGTTGATTAAGCTGTGCTGTAGCTTAGGATCTTAAAGCTATGCAGCTGGGTTGATTCCTATCGATGGAATGGAGCTTGTCAACTCATGAATAGCATGGATCGCCTTCTACTATACCGGGCTAAGGTGCAACAATGGAAGCATACCATGGATAATCCGGAGATACATCCTACCTATGCCGAGAGCACAAAGATCAAGCTAAGTAAACAGGTCTAGTTAAAGCCCACTGGAGTAAGGAAAATACAATAGGTTGCTTTTTCCCACCATACCTGGCAATGATTGGTATCCCTTGATATGTTAACACAAGGGGAAATTTCCAGAAAACAACCAGGGAGGCTACAAATTATCGGTTTGCCCCTGTCTCTGAAAAGTGAAGGTCAGCTCCACGTGGGTATTCCATCCAAACGATGGGAGAAGAGGATGACACTTGTTCGTATTGAAAACCGGAGATGAAGGGAAAGAGGCTTGATTGGAACATGTTCTACAAGAACTCATGTGTAGAACACGCCCGTATCTATTCTATGGACTGGTTTCAGGCCAACCCTACTACTGAAGTAGTAAGCATCATATTCCGGTTTTTCCAACACTTGATCAACAACCGGGCGCAGAAATTCCTTGAAGAGAAGGGGATGCCTACAACCAATGCCTAAATAAAGGCATATGTCGAAAAGTGCAACTACTAATAGATTCAGTAAAGGATGGCCCGGAACGGGCTGAGCTACTGCCCAAAATAGAAGAGGACGACTAGAGTAGAGGAGCCTAATTCCAATCCAAACAATTGACGAGGGAGTCTAATTATTTTTCCATTCTTGATTGTTTCAATTGCAGTTTCTTCATTGGAGGGTTGCTTGGAAAGTGCGATAGTTACGGCGCTTGGAGTATACGGATTGAATTCTTCCTTCTTCTATAGGTCTTTCTGGGCGGCGAGGTGGAAAAAAGGTGTAGAGAGGGAGAAGGTACATAAAAAATGATTTCTAAGGTAGAAAAGAGGCATCCACCAGTCATTGAGAACAGCTAATCCCGGAATTAGCAGGCCGGTATGCGAAGAGAATTCGGTATTGAATCCGCGAGGCCAGGTGAAGAAAAGTCCAATATGGGTGGATTACCTTTTTCTGAAGGATAAGTCTCTGGGACTGACTAAACTGAATGTATAGCGTCAAGATAAGAAGCACGGTAGTCGAAGATGTACCTTGTGGGGTGGGGTACGAGTAGACCAGAGCAATGATGAAAAGCATAGATACGAGCATGGCCTCCCTGTCTCAAAAGCAGGCCGCCAAGGGTGCTCGCATGAAGCATTTCTCACTCATAAATAAGTAGTTATCACAAATTTAGAAACATGCTCTGATTTCTCTTATCGAATTTCATTCAGATTTTCCAGTATTCGGAGTTGCTTGGGAAAAGGTCTAGTCAGGGTCGGTTCTGTTCGGAGTTTCAGGTTGATCGAAAAAAAACACCCTAATTAAGACTTTTGTATAGTTTGTGTCAACCTGAGTTTGATTAAGTGCCCGCCCACCTAGATAGATACATAAGTGTCAGTTCGAATGAAGTCAAGTGTAAATTGTGTCAACAACGAGAAATTGAAGTGTAAATCTGGATGGTTTGAAGTGGAAACCTTAACATGCAAAAGTGTCTACCACATTAGAAAAGCAAGTATCTACCAGCGATATATTCATTCAAGTATCAACCAGCGTCAACCAGTTGTCAAACTCCAAATATTCGTAGGGGCATGAAGAAGTTGCTAAACTGGTTGTAAAGTGGCTCTGATCAAAACCATCATTGCTTTATTTTTTACTTTTCATCTAGTAACGTGCATGAATGGATATGGTGGGTAAGATTTGAAAACGTTTGACATCAACCGGGCTCTACTTTGCTTTTACTTTACTTCACTTGCCAGGTCATTGTTGTCGATATTGAGGTGAGGACTCTCTCTTTATTATCATTTTATTTATCAGTAAATGATCTAACAAACGCATGATTTGATTACTAAATATTGAGTCATTGAACGAATATTCGAGTAAATTCACCTTTTTCTATGAAAGCAAGGATTGGGCTGGGTTGCTTATTCGTCATCATGGAGCAACCCGGTACCTTTTCTTAGGCGAGCGACTGAGACGAGAGCTTTCAATTATACCGTTTTGGTCAAATTCCAGGGCTCTTTCTGATTTGATTAAATACTTCTATGTTGTATGATAATAGAAAGTCAAGATCTCACTCGCTTTTTCTGCTTTGTATTCTCGGCTGTTGCCTTTTTCCACATCGATTTCTATAGGAGTTCCATCCTTAACCTATGTATGCTCAAAGAACTGGATCACAGAACTCTCAGCCCTTCGCCCCAAGGCTACGAAAACGTTTCTACTCCCTTTCCCTTCCCAACGTCATATCTTTCTTCGACAAGAAGGAAAGATCACTCTCTATCTAAATGATAGAACCACTGGCACGGTACCTTTCACATTGGTAAGTCAAATCCTGGTGAAGACATCACGAGCAATGACACGACGACATCATCTCCACTCATAGCCCATCGGTCTTCATTCATTGAAGCCAGGGCATTGATTGACTTTCAGCGATCGCTATAAGAAAGACATAAAAAAGTTCTCCTAAACATGTTCCTTTTCGTTACTACTACTTGGAATTGGAAGTCTAGGAGCAGGACTAACCTTTTTCTTTCGTTTAAATAAAGTCGAGATGTAGCTTTTTTCTATCTCAATAAATTATTCCACCTCCATTCATTGGAGAACAAAGCGTTATCTGATTAGATCCTTGCTTCAAACTCAACCGAATCAAGTTTCAAAAATAGATGTGGAAGAGGCAAAGGGAAGAGCGGGGTTGCCGAATTGTTTCTCAGAGCCAGACGAAACATCTATCTCTATTTACAATACCCTTACCCCAAGAAAACTTTGTCGAAAAAGGTTGTCATCGTAATAGGGATTGCACCTCAACATGGCAGCCCTCAATTCTGCCAATTGTGTGTGACTTGTACTCTTCTAGGCTTCCTCTTTGCCTCAAGTGATTAAACTCATCAACTACACCAACCACATTTCTTACCTCAAACCTCTCTACAATCTCTTGAATTCACTCTTGCCAAGATACTTGTCCCCTATTCACAAAGAAAGTGTTGTACCAGCTTTCAGCTCTCCCCCTAAGGTGCATAGCCGAAAGTTCTACCTTGTACCAATCCGTAACTTGGTACACCGAAAAGTAATGTTCACACTTTTGTATCCAAGACCTGGCCCCTTCAAATATTGGAAAATAAACTCTAGGAGGTTGATGTATCTGCTGCCCATATTGATATTGATTTTGCGGCCTTTGTTCTTGCAGGTATTGGTACGGGTCATGCTGTTGAGTTGGAAGCGGTTGGTTAAGGTAAGTATATATTAGCACTTTTGGTTTCATGGAATTTCCAGCATAGGGCAAAAGTATTGGTTGAGAAAATTGGATATTTGGTATTGAATTGGGTCTTGGTTGTGGTGGTGGAGGTGCAGGATTAGGTCTAATATTATCATGTTTTGAGCTGTGAGGAAGGCCATAGGTGGCTGGAAACAAGTGTTCGTGCCAAGGTTTTGAGGGGGATAGAGAGGGTTATTTTTGTGATTGGGTCTTTTAGTTGCTTTGCTACTAGAGGTCTAGGTGGTAAGGGGTTTAAAGGTCTGGAATAGGTGTGAGTGGTGGTCGTATTCAGTACCAATGTTACGGTAATTGGAGGTTCAGGCGGTTCAGGCCTAGGATAAGAGCTAGAGGCTTGTTGAGGGGTAGCCATGGTTTCAGCTTCACTCGCAACAGCTAGTAGGGACATTTGTTGTGGTGTTCCAGGAAAATGAACCATATTTCCCCTAGTTGTGTTAATCGAGCTATGCTCTTCTTCAACGCTCCACGCCTTCAAAAAAGTAGTTTTGTTGCTTGCGCTTTAATTTAGGAGTTTCAACTTAACTAGCATATGTGCATTTGAGTTGTTGGCATATGTCGGCTACATACTAGATGCTTTTCCATCATTGTTTGACTTGCACAGAAACAATGGGTCCCTTTTGGTTTATTTTTCTCCCTCCAAGTTTGTTCTTCACTGTAATGTGTGTCAACTCAACAAGAGTGAGCACACCCTTCCTGCTGGTCCTCTTCAACCTTTGTCTATTCCACTACAACCTGGGTCTTCTATTTCAATGGATTTTCTTGAGGCACTCCCCAAGTTTTATGGTTATAGCTCAATACTTGTGGTTGTGGACCGTTTCACTGGCTCATTTCATTCCTCTATCTCACCCTTTTAGCTGTATACCCTATCTTGTATCCAGTAGTAAGTCTACTCTTCTTACCCCCTCTCCTCTACCTTTTGTGGCCCATCTATTAGCTTTTTGACCATCTTTGAGTCATAGCAAGACGACTCTATCTCTTTTCACAAGTACAACCATAAGTACAGTTGCGGGCGTCAACGATCAGCAGTACTGAGCTACAGAAAGTCTATCGAATTATAGCTACGGAAAGTCTATTGAAAGGACCTAATCAAAGGCTACTACAGCTATAACTGACCCGCCTATGGAATCTATTGGCTCGGCTGAACCAACATGAAATGAAAGAGAGGAAGACGGAAGCTATTGGAAAATAGAGGGGGGATGTTCTCCGTGTCTTTTAGCCCTCACTAGATGTCAACTTGCTTACTTTTCACTTCTTCTTAAGCTTGGCAGACTAGTTCCTGACTGACTCTATAGTGCGATGAGCTTACTTGCTCTAGTTCTATCCTCAGGATTTACTTACCTGAGTACCTAGCACCGAGGATCGATGTAATTTACTTTCAAAAAGATGCTGTTGATGCTAACACGCATATAAATAGATGTTCCCCACTTCTTGATCCTCTTACCCGAATGGGGTTATATGCCTTAGTGAAACTCAGGGTAAAGTGGCAGAGGTATGACCTCGGGAAGAAAGAAAGATCGGGCGGGGAAAACGGGGTTCGAACCCGCGACTTCTGGCGTGATAGACCAGCACTCTAACCAACTGAGCTATTTCCCCCTTTCGTAACTACTGTCGATTCAACAGTCACCTACCGGTTACCTTTGTAACTATACCAAAGTAGCTGTACAACAGAATGCCCTTCGCCTTTAGTACTTTTCTTATATATATTATGTTATATACTAAATGTGTCAAAGCAATAGAACTTACTAAAAAAAAACAAGCCCATCTTTCTCAAAAAGGAAGAGAGGGTGCGCCCCCCCAGAGAGAACCCCATTCTTTCAAGAAAGTTCTAATTAATTATGTAGAAAAAGAAATAAGGAAAATAGGAGTAAGCGAGTAGGGTCAACAAGATTCTAAACGAATACCACAAGTGACGGAACCGACGATGATGAAGAGATTAGGGGCGAAGGATTTTTTTCTATTATTCCAATTATTATTTATTGATTATCTAATTTATTTAGATCCATATTCATTTTCATTTGCAAATACAAACTCTCTTTCATTAACTTTTTACTTTTGCGCTAAGGATAAGGGAACTGAGAAAAAAAGAGCTGGCTTGGCTGGTACATCAAGCATGTGACATATTGCTTGTTCGGTGTGGTACACATATCTCTCAATGTCAATCAAGTAAGAAAATGCATTCCCACTGTTTGAGGAAAAGGTGAAGAATTGCAATTTATTGAGCTTGTAAGGCCCGTTGAAGTCCCTGAGAAATGGTATAAATAGGGCTATAAGTAGGCCGTTTGCTATTGCAATAAAGGCTGCTCGCCTTTCCTTTTGACGGCTTGGCTTCCTATCGCTCCTATGTAGTGGCCGGCCTTAAAAGGAGTCTTCCTACCATACCATCATGCACACCTATGTTATAGTGCTTTAAGGTTCGCCAGAAGCAAGCAAGATGATGAAGCGAAGCTTCGTAGACAAGGCTCGTTCCGTGCTTGACTTACGAGCTCGTGTAGTAAGGCCTCACCCTACTTCAATAAGGGCTTATGCACTCCACTCGTAAACGAGCGTTAGAGCTTTTTGAGCGAGCGAGCAAAGCCTTCCTGGAGCTTCCCCCTTCCCTCACCCGAGAATTGCATTTCCGCTTCAGCTTCCCCGGTTTAGTTGGTTTGGAGGATTAATTGATTGGATACCCAATCCGCATAATCTTTCAAAGTCACTGCTTCTACGACGATAGGCGTAAAGCCATGATTAGTTCCACGAATCTCACTGCACTAACCATAGTAAACTCCTTCTCGTTGTACCAAGATGGAGGTAAGATTTGAACGACCAGGTACAACATCAAATTTGACACCTGAGGAAGGTACAACCCAACTATGAGGTACATCAGCGGGTGTTACAATCATACGTAGATGAGTTTTGGCTGGTACAACCACTCTATTGTCAACTTCTAATAAACGTGATTGACCCAATTCTGGATCATCTTCTGGAATCGTATAACTGTCAAAAGTGAGTGACTGTTCATCGGAACTGTTATAGTCTGAATACTCATAAGGTTGGGTCGACGCCTGCCTCCCTCCAAACTTGACTTGCAAGTTTCCCCGCAAAAAGCTCTCCACGCCTACTCTTATTTATAAAGAGCACTATTCTTCTTTAGTTAGGTAGTTTGATACGTCTCCAACGTATCTATAATTTTTTATTGTTCCATGCTATTATATTATCTGTTTTGGATGTTTATGGGCTTTATTATACACTTTTATATTATTTTTGGGACTAACCTATTAACCGGAGGCCCAGCCCAAATTGTTGTTTTCTTGCATATTTAAGTGTTTCGAAGAAAAGAAATATCAAACGGAGTCCAAACGGAATAAACCTTCGGGGGAGTTATTTTTGGAACGGAAGCAATCCAGGAGACTTGGAGTAGACGTCAGGGAAGCTTCGAGGTGGCCACGAGGCAGGGAGGCGCATCTGCCCCCTGGGCGCGCCCCCACCCTCGTGGGCCCCTCGTGGTGTCGGTGTACAAAAGTAGGGGCTCTCCTTTTGACCCCTTTACTTGTGCACGGGCAGTCAGAGCCACACGCCACGGCCACCCCTAGCAGAGCAGAAGAGGGAAGCCGGAGAGAAGCCGAAGCGCAAGACAAACAAGACAACGCCAAGGCCAAGAACCCAAAGAGCAGAGGGGCGAAGCAGGTTCCCCCGGCAAGACCCTTGCCGGGGCAGCCTCAGCAGCCCCGGCAAGAGCCTTGCTGGGGCAGCTCGCCCAACACCAGCGGAGTGAGCCATCCTTGAGCCCAAGTGTTCCAAACGCCGCCAACGACTACGTTGGAACCAAGGCTCGGGAGGCACCTCCATGGTGGCATGCAGATCTTTGTCAAGATCCTAAACACACAAGATCAGATGAGGACCAGAAGACGGCGACCCTCGGTGGGATCCTAGCCAAGGAGATCCACAAGACCCCCAGCAAGCGCCTTGCCGGGGACGACTGCAGCGCCACGGCAAGACCCTTGCCGGGCCCCCGGCAAGGCCCTTGCCGAGGACATCAGCGGGGCCACAGCCAGGCCCGCGTCGACCAAGACTCCGCCACCGTTCGCATGCAGCTGCCAGCCCGACCAGCTAGGCAGGCACCTGCGTGGCGACGGGCGGCCTCTACACCAACTCAGCAAGCACCTGCGTGGTGGCATGCAGATCTTCATGAAGACCCTACCACCGCGCCACCTCAGCTTCCTGCCTGCCTACATGGCGCCACATGCATCGCTGGCCTGGGCGCGTGTCGAAGCAAGGCGAGGCAACGACGGACGGGACGGGCCCCGTTCCCGTCCCCGATAAAGCTAAGGGACACCTAAGCGATGCATTACATGCGTCTTGTCCTGTAATGCGGGCGATAAGCTCGCAGCACTGTAGACCTTTCCACCTCCTGTGTGCCACTGTGGCAGCCCCTTTCGACTATAAAAGGAGGCCCATGGCATACTGGAGAGGGATTCGGCTCTTTTGGGAAAGTTGCACCCCGTAGCTAGCTCAAGAACACTCAAATACATCCACCAAAGCAGGACTAGGGTATTACATGCTCTTCTCACGACCCCACACCCCGCCAACCGTAGTAGGGATTCTTGTGATCCCATAGGTGTCGTTTCCCACCAGCATCTTTGGCACGCCAGGTAGGGGGACGCAGTTGCGAAAATCTGGTCTGATCGAAGCAGCGACTTCATGGCGGCCGTCGTTCCAAGGAAGAAGATGATCGAGCTTGAAGGCACCATCTGCGCATATGGTGGACGCCCGTGCGACGACAGAAAAGCTAAGTCATGCGAAACTTTAAGCAATATCCTTTTTGTGTATGAGGTTATTGTCCTCGAAGGTCCTACCCTATGTATGAAAGCCTGCAAGCAAAGGGGCCCTTCCGCGATTGGAAATGCCCTTGTGCTGTTTCGAGTCCGCTCAACAGCTCAAGCGGCCGCGTCGAGAGTGGCAGGGTAGCCTTCCGCAATTGGCAATGCTCTCGATTCTGACTCGAGTCAAGCTCGACAGTTCGAGCGGCTGCGTTGAGAGTGGTAAGGTGGTTCGCTCGGCAGTAAGCACACCCGGCAGGCCATTGGGGATCCGTCCTCAAGGTGCCGCCCTGGGTTTACGCGCCGGCAAGCCTACCTGATTAGCGTAGGGCGAACATACAAAGGGAAGATCGGACAGGAAAGTAACATGCATTGTCTCAAAAGAACTGCAGAGTTATATTACATCAATTGCCGCCACGGTTCTAACTAAAGATAGAAATTGTCTTGGTCATGAACCTGCAGTGACGATAAGAAACGGGGCGCCTAATCCCGGCGCTGGTCCTCCACCCTCTGAATTCCGTTGATACCGCTGATGACGGGCTTGATACGCTCCTTGAGCGGCGCGAGGTCAGCATCCTCCGACAAGCTCTCCAGCGCGGCGTTGAAGTCGAGGTCGGGGTACTAGTACGCCACCTTGGTGAGGACCTTGGTCATGGCACCCCGGCAAAGCAACCGGGCCTCATCGGCCAGTGAAGCCGCCCTGTTAGAGAGAAACTGCTCCAGGGCCCCGAGAACACCCTCGAAGAACAGGGTCAGCTTGGCGTTGGTAGTCCCGCTGCGCTCTGGGGCGTACCTCACATTTGGCATCCCCATGGTAGCCAGCTGCGTGGTGATCCTGCCAGCGACGTCCACAAGACGGCTGATCCAGCGATTCTCGCCCTCCACAAAATCCTTGTGGTTGGCGGCCTCGTTCTTCCGTAGCTGCTTCTCGGTCTCCAGCTCCTTGGCCAGGGTCCCCTCCCGGGCCTTGGCCTCCAAGAGCATCCCCTCAAGGCCCTCCAGCTTCAGCTTCAGGTCCTTGATGGATTCGTTGGCCTTGGGGAGCTGCTCAGCCTTGCCAAGGACTACGCCCCGCGCCTCCATCAGGGCACCGTTGAGCGTGTTCTTCTCCTCGGCTAGCTTCAGGGTCTGATCTTTCAGCCCCTCCCGCTCCACCTCCAGCTTCTTCACCCTGCCGGCGTGAACCAGAGCCTGGGATCGAGCGCCTCCTTGTGCCTCTGCTCCAGTTCTTGGGTCTGCTGCACGACGAGCTTCTCCACCTCCTCATCCTTGTCGCGGAGCGTTGCGGCAAGCTTCTCCTCACGCGCGGCAAGGTCCTCCTCCTGGGAGTTCAGCGCGGCCTGGTGCTGGGTTCGAACGGCCTCGGTTGCGGCGGCCAAGTTCTCCGCCGTCTCCTGGGCCTTCTCGATGTCGGCCCACTTCATGGTGAGCTCCACGTCGCGCTTGGCCAGCTCGCCCTGTGCGACCTTCAGCTCCTCGCAGGCCTGATGGAACCAAGTCAGCGTCTCGGCGACGTGCACCTTGAGGTCCGCCTCCGCCTTGTCCACCGTTGCCATCCTAGACTTGGCTTGTCCAGGCGGGCGCGGTGCAGCGCCTGGAGCTTCCAGAAATTGGCGCCCACGGCCTGGAGAAGCCGCTCCTCCCGAGAGCCGTCGCCACCAGTGCTCGGTTCGTCAACAACCTCGAGCCCGGCGGCGGCAAGCACCTTCTCGTCGAACACCTCTCCCTCGACGGGCGCCCGCGGTTATTCCTTTTTACGGGGAAGGCGCGGGCCGCCTCTTTTCCCATTAACTGTGATGTGACGCATGCATGCGGGAACCGCCCCACGCATGACCCCACGTCACAAACGACTCTCCATGTCGCGCGTTCAACGCGGGTCATGGGGAAGCGCAGCGGATGAAACAGTTACTCAGGTAAAATCCGCCCCACCTGCCCGCGCACCGTTCTGGGCCTGGCCCAACAACGCGCCACGCTTATGTGTGGCCCAGGCCCGGGGGCTCCTGTCGGTGTACAAAAGTAGGGGCTCTCCTTTTGACCCCTTTACTTGTGCATGGGCAGTCAGAGCCACGCGCCACGGTCACACCTAGCAGGGCAGAAGAGGGAAGCCGGAGAGAAGCCAAAGCGCAAGACAAACAAGACAACGCCAAGGCCAAGAACCCAAAGAGCAGAGGGGCAAAGCAGATTCCCCTGGCAAGACCCTTGCCAGGGCAGCTTGCCCAACACCAGCGGAGTGAGCCACCCTTGAGCCCAAGAGTTCCAAATGCCGCCAACGACTACGTTGGAACCAAGGCTCGGGAGGCACCTCCATGGTGGCATGCAGATCTTTGTCAAGATCATAAACACACAAGATCAGATGAGGACCAGAAGACGGCGACCCTCGGCGGGATCCTAGCCGAGGAGATCCACAAGACCCCCGGCAAGGGCCTTGCCGGGGACGACTGCAACGCCACGGCAAGACCCTTGCCGAGCCCCCGGCAAGGCCCTTGCTGAGGACATCAGCGGGGCCACAGCCAGGCCCGCGTCGACCAAGACTCCGCTGCCGTTTGCATGCAGCTGCCAGCCCGACCAGCTGGGCAGGCACCTGTGTGGCGACGGGCGGCCTCTACACCAACTCAGCAAGCACCTGCATGGTGGCATGCAGATCTTCATGAAGACCCTACCACCGCGCCACCTCAGCTTCCTGCCTGCCTACATGGCGCCACATGCATCGCTGGCCTGGGCGCGTGTCGAAGCAAGGCGAGGCGGCAACGGACGGGACGAGCCCCGTTCCCGTCCCCGATAAAGCTAAGGGACACCTAAGCGATGCATTAAATGTGTCTTGTCCTGTAATGCGGGCGATAATCTCGCAACACTGTAGACCTTTCCACCTCCTGTGTGCCACTGTGGCAGCCCCTTTCGACTATAAAAGGAGGCCCATAGCATACTGGAGAGGGATTCGGCTCTTTTGGGCAAGTTGCACCCCGTAGCTAGCTCAAGGACACTCAAATACATCCACCAAAGCAGGACTAGGGTATTACGCATCCTCGCGGCCCGAACCTGGGTAAACGATCTGTGTGCTTCCTGTTAGACCTGGTCTTCTCATGACCCCGCGCCCCGCCAACCGTAGTAGGGATTCTTGTGATCCCATAGGTGTCGTTAAAGATGTCGGTGGGAAAGGTGGCTATGACTTGCCGGCAAAGCTTGTACAAAAGGTGGCTTGCCGGGAGGCCCAGCAAGCCGCGCCTTATGGGTAAAACTTGTGAAGATGCTCGATGTTCCAGGAGTTGCTCACTGGGACGGCATCTTCGGTCTCCAGGCAGACTGTGCCGGGCCTGGTGACTCATGTTACTCGATAAGGGCCTTCCCACTTCGGCGTCAACTTGTTGACATTCTTGGCCGACTGAACGCGCCGAAGAACAAGGTCGCCTTCCTCAAAGCTTCGGGCATGAACCTTGCGGCTATGGTAGCGGCGCAAGGCTTGCTGGTAGCGCGCTGCTCTCACAGCCGCCCGAAGACGATCTTCCTCAAGGAGCATCGCGTCATCTTGGCGCAACTGCTCTTGCTCAAGCTCATCATAAGCGAGCACTCGAGGTGACCCGTATATGAGTTCCGTGGGGAGAACTGCTTCTTCCCCGTAGACCAGGGCAAAAGGTGTCTGGCTGGTGGCTCGATTTGGCGTCGTCCTAATCGACCAAAGAACCGCCGGCAATTCATCAATCCAGCGCCTTCCGCTCTTGCGCAGCTTGTCAAAAGTCTTTGTCCTTAGGCCTCGCAACACTTCAGCATTCACCCTCTCCGCTTGGCCGTTGCTCCGTGGGTGTGCCACAGAAGCAAAACAGACCTTGCTGCCGAGGTCTTGAATGTATTGCATGAAGGCGTGGCTCGTGAACTACGTGTCGTTGTCGATGATGACTCTATTTGGCACACCAAAACGGCAGACCAGTCCTTTGAAAAACTTGACAGCTGACTAAGCAGTCACCTTTCTCATTGCTTCCACCTCCGGCCACTTTGTGAACTTGTCGATTGCAACGTTCAAGTACTAAAAGCCCTCGACAGCACGGGGGAAAGGGCCCAGTATTTCGAGCCCCCAGACCGAGAATGGCCAGGGGAGAGGGATTGTTTGAAGGGCTTGGGCTGGTTAATGAAGCTTCTTTGAATGGAACTAACACGCTTCACACTTGGTTACTAGTGCCGTCGCATCCTGGAGAGCGGTGGGCCAGAAGAAACCTTGCCGGAAAGGGCCCTCGACCCTATGTGGGAGCCACATATGCCTCCATGTATCTCCGCCAACAGCTCCAGTCCTTCCTTCTGGGGGATGCACTTGAATTTCACACTGTTTGGCCTTCTCCTGTACAGGACGTCATCGACGAACTGGTACAGGGCGGACCGACGGGCTACTTTTTCCGCTTCTTCCTGCTCCTCAGGAAGCTCCCCTGTTTGGAGGAATTGGACGTTATGCTGTGCCCATGCCGGAGCCTGGGGCTCGACGGCAAGGGCCAAAGGCATTTCTTCCGCCATGGGAGCGGCTGTCTCTACGGCCAGGGTTTGACGCCCTGCCGGAGCCAGTTGCTCTTGGGCAGGCTCAGCGTCCGCGGCAGCACCCTTGCCGGCAGCCCCAGGGGGCTCGGTAGGAAAGTACTTGCCGGGACCTGACTTCTTCCGCTTGTTCTGCCCCACTGATGGTTCGACGGATGGTTGAGTTAGCCGGAGCAAAAAGGTACCCGGTTCCACAGGTAGCTTGAATGCGGCACGCTTTGACAGGTAATCGGCGGTGTCGTTCTCCGCTCGGGGGATGTGCTCCGCTTGGATACCGTCAAAGCGTTCCTCCAGCTTCCTCACCTCATCTACGTAAGCTTCCATCAATGGGCTCTGATAATCCTTGCTGACCTGTCTTACAACGAGCTGCGAGTCACCCCTGACGATGAGCTTCTTAACCCCGAGGTCTGCCACGATACTGAGACCGGCAAGCAATCCCTCGTACTCAGCAGTGTTGTTGGTGGACATCTCCCTGGGGAAGTGCATCTGGATTACGTAGTTGAGGTGCTCTCCGGTGGGTGCGACGAGCAGCACACCGGCACCGGCGCCTTGCAGTGAGAAAGCCCCATCAAAGTACATGATCCAGTCGCGGTCTGCTTCCTTGCCGGGGAGAGTGGTCTCCTGGATTTCTTCATCAGGTGTCGAGGTCCATTCTGCAATGAACTCCGCCAAGACTCTGCTCTGAATTGTCGAGGTACTTTCAAACTTTAAACCAAAGCTTGAAAACTCCAAGGCCCATTCCACAATCCTTCCAGTCGCATCTGGGTTGTGCAGTATCCGTTGCAATGGGAGGCGGGTGACGACAGTGATCTCCTGGGCTTGGAAGTAATGACGCAGCTTCCTCAAGACCATAAGGAGGCCGAAGAGCAATTTCTGCACACCGGAGTACCTCGATCTAGCTCCCTGCAAGAGGGAGCTGACAAAGTAAACTAGGTGCTGCATCATCATCTTCTTCTGCACCACCTCACTTGACTGCGCAGGCACTGCCTCGGCGGCATCAGACTCTGCCGGGGACCTCGCCTTGCCGGCACCAGGCCCTCGGGGGAATTTTGGGCTTGCCATCCGCTGGTTCTGCCGCTGTCACTGCCTCCTCGTTGACCTCCCTCTGTGCCATCAGCGCGGCGCTGACCACTTGATTCGTCGCCGCCAGATACAGCAGCAACGGCTCTTGTGGTTTAGGCGCAACCAGTACTGGCGTGGAGGAAAGGTATTTCTTCAGATCCTGCAATGCTGCCTTGGCTTCTGGGGTCCATTCCATTGGGCCTGCCTTCTTCAAGATTTTGAAGAAAGGAAGGGCGCGCTCGGCGGACTTGGAGATGAATCAGCTCATGGCGGCAACGCAGCCGGTGAGCCGACGCACATCCTTGATCCGCTTGGGCGCCTCAATCTGCTCAATAGCCTTGATCTTGTCTGGGTTTGCCTCGATCCTGCACTGCGACACAAAGAACCCGAGAAGCTTGCCGGATGGAACGCCGAAGACACACTTCTCAGGGTTCAGCTTGAGGTTGATCTTGCGCAGGTTGGCAAATGTCTCTTCCAGATCTTGCACAAGAGTTGGCCCGTCTTTGGTTTTGACCACTATGTCATCCATGTATGCCTCCATGTTTCTATGGAGCTGAGGTTCAAAACCAATTTGGACTGCTCTTGCGAACGTTGAGCCAGCACTCTTCAACCCGAAAGGCATCCGTAAAAAGCAATACATACCACATGGGGTGATGAATGCTGTCTTCTCTTCATCTTCTCTTGTCATGAAGATCTGGTGGTAGCCTGAGTAGGCGTCGAGGAATGATAACAGATTACACCCGGCTGTGGAGTCAACAATCTGGTCGATGCGCGGGAATGGGAAGGGGTCCTTAGGACAAGCCTTATTGATACCTGTGTAATCAATACACAGCCTCCACTTCCCATTCGCCTTGCGCACCACTACCGGATTGGCCAACCACGTCGGGTGGAGCACTCCTCTCACCAAACCTGCCGCGTCCAACTTCCTGATCTCCTCTGTGATGAACTCCAGCCTCTCCAGAGCCTGCTTTCTGACCTTCTGCTTGACAGGGAGCGCGTGGGGGCAGACAGCTAGGTGGTGCTCAATCACCTCCCTGGGAACACCGGGGATGTCGGATGCTTGCCACGCAAACACGTCGACATTCGCCCGCTGGAAGGTGACGAGTGCGCCTTCCTATTTGCTGTTGAGGGTGGAGCCTATGGTGAAGGCCCCTCCCGTGCCATCCTCCCTGACGGGTACCTTCTTGGTCTGCGGTGGCTCGGCTCTGGATCTCTTGCTCTTGTCGGTAGAGCTCTCTGGCACGTCCTCGACGGTAGCACAACACTCCGAGGAGGTGCGCTTGCCGGAGTGGGTGCGAGAGGTCTTGCCGGGATTCTTCTTCCCTCCCGGGCCTTCAGCGGCAGGAGCAGGTGCCTTGACGGCAGCTGCTGCAACTGCTTCCCGGTAGAGTTGGTCGGCGCAGATCAACGCGTCCTTCTTGTCGGAGGGGACGGAGATGATGGTCAACGGCCCGGGCATCTTTAGCATGTTGTAGGCGTAGTGCGACGCCTCCATGAACTTGGCTAGTGCCGGGCGGCCGAGGATCCCGTTGTAGGGCAAGGGGATCTCGGCCATGTCGAAGATGATCCTCTTCGTCCTGTAGTTCAACTCCCCTCCAAACGTCACGGGCAGTGTGACCTTCCCCTTCGGCTGGCTCCTCCCCGGATTGACCCCTTGAAACGTGCCCGTTTCCTCGAGGTCTCCATCAGGGATTTGCAATCTTTTGATCACGACAAGCGAGATCAGGTTCAGGCTGGCCCCGCCGTCAACCAACATTTTGTTCACCCTGAGGTTGCGTATCATTGGTGAGTCCAACAATGGCAAACACCCGACCGCGGTAGTGCGGTTAGGATGGTCCTCAGCGCCAAAGATGAGGGGCGTGCTGGACCACTTCAGCGGCTTCTGAGCGTCAAACGACGGCTCTGCTGCTGTAATCTCACGCGCCCACTGCTTGAGCTGGTGATGAGAGGTATGCAGCGAGGCGCCGCTATCGACGCACATGGCCTCCTTAGCCTTCTGGAACCCTTGCTCACCAGACTTGTCGTCCTCGTCCTGATCATCATCTTCTTGTTTCTTGTCGCGGCCCCGGGCGGGCCTCTCTTGCTGGTTGTCCTTGCCGGGACGGCCTCCTTGGCCGCCACGCTTCTTGCCGGATCCCTCAGCACCGTCCTGGTCCTTCTCCTTGTCCCGTCTCTCATACTCAGCCTTTTGCTTCTCAGCAAGCAGCTCGACTTGTCGGCAGTTCTGGAGGTCGTGGCCCTTGGTGCGGTGGATCTTGCAGTATTGCTTGCCGGAGCTCCCTGGCTTGTCGGTAGCCGCCAAGGCCCAGCAGGCGGCGCACCCGGCAATCTCCTTGTCGGGAGCGCCTGCCTTGACCTTCTTGCCGGCACCGGTGTCGTCAGATCCCTCAACGGCAAGCACGGCCTTGCCCTTGCGTTTCCTGTTGCGACGCCGGCCCTTCTTCGTCGGGGTAGCGGCGTCCTCATTGGTAGAGTCGGTTTCCGCGCCGGCGTTTTCGCCGGGGTACTTCCTTCCCTCTTCAGCCCGGGCGCATCTATCGGCCAGAACGTAGAGCTCGGCCACATCCTTAACCTTGGTCATCGCCAGCTCCTCGCGCATCTTGCGATTGCGCACGTTCTGGTGGAACGCGCTAATCACAGCGGCGGGATGAACGTCGGGGATGTTGTACTGCACCCGGCTGAATCTCTGGATGTACTTGTGCAGGGTCTCCCCTTCCTTCTGGGGAATGATATGCAGATCACTGGCCTGGCCATGAGCTTGGTGGCCTCCTGTGAAGGCGCTAACGAACTCATGGCACAGATCCGACCAAGAAGAAATGGAATCCACCGGCAAGTGCATCAACCAAGACATCACATTGGGCTTGAGCGCCAGCGAGGAATAGTTGGCAAGCACCTTGTAGTCGCGAGGCCCAGCAGCCTGCATCGCGATGGTGTAAATGCTGAGGAACTCGGACGGATGGGTCTTGCCAGTGTACTTCTCGCCGACGTCGGGATTGAACGTGCGGTGGGACGGCCACTGGAACTGCCGTAGCTCACGAGTAAAGGCCGGGCAGCCCACCTCGTAAGGTAGGCCGCCGGAGCCCCCCGGTGCCGGGTGGTCCATAGCGGGTCCTGCCCGCTTGTCCGACTGGCAGCGCGTTTCGCGCCGGCGCTCGACGGTGGTTCGAGCGTCTTCGTGAGCTCGTTCCCGAAGGACCTGGCGCTGGTCGCGGAGGGTCCGCGGGTCGGACGACGCTATGGAGATGTTATCACAAGCGTCGTCACGACGGGCCGACGCCGGCGGCGGCTGGCGAGGCAGAGGAGAGTGCACCGTGGCCGCAACTCCCCCGGTCCTCCCAGCGCCGGCATGTGGTCGCTCGGTGGAACGCCGACCCGAGGGTCCCGCCGGTCGCGGATCGTCTCTGATGGCGACGACGACGAGGCTCCGGATGGTGGCCCTCCACTCGTCAAGCTTCTCCGCAGTAGGAGGGAAGTCGAGGAGCAGCTGCGCGAGCGCCAAAGCTTCTGCCGGTGGGCGGCAGCGACAGCTGCGTGGATCGCGGCGCGCTTCGACTTCTAACTACGTTAGAAGGAGCTCTGTTACGACCCAGCGGCTGCATGCCATTTTCGCCAGCGCTCCGGCGGGCGTATTGAACCCCTTCATCCTGCGGACGACGCACATGGCTCTTCCCACGGCGGTGCGCAGGGTCACCAACGCGGTGATGCTGCTCGACGCACACACCATGGGAAGAGCGCGCAGTAGTCGCCGGTCTGGGCGTCCTGGAGGTCGCTGTGCCACCCGGAGGTGGCACAACGACACCCCTGGAGGGCCCCGCGCCGCCTGTGGGGGCCCCAGCTCCGTCTTTGGATCCGGCGACGTGTAGCCGGTCGTCTGGTGCGCGAACGACGCCGCTCGCTAGGCTCTGACTACCAGGGCGATGCTGGTGCTCGCGTACCGCGGCCCGGGTCCTGTCTGTGACCGGTCCATCGCCCACCCGCACCGGCACGGGCCGTTCGGCTCCCAACGAGCCGACCGCCGTGGTCTTCTTCTTCTTAGGAGCCATGGCGACGAAGAACTGCCAGGCTAACTACTAGACCAGATTCTCACAATTGCGCCCCCTACCTGGCGCACCAAAGATGTCGGTGTGGAACGACACCTATGGGATCACAAGAATCCCTACTACGGTTGCCGGGGCGCGGGGTTGCGAGAAGAGCAGGGCTAGTAGACAACACAAGGATCGTTTACCCAGGTTCGGGCCGCGAGGATGCGTAAAACCCTAGTCCTGCTTTGGTGGGTGTATTTCAGAGAGTTCTTGAGCTCTCGAACTAGCTGTGGTCAGTGCGTGGTTCGAAAGAGCCGAATCCTTCTCCAGTATGCCATGGGCCTCCTTTTATAGTCGGAAGGGGCTGCCACAGTGGCACACAGGAGGTGGAAAGGTGTACAGTGCCCTGACCTTATCGCTCGTATTACAGAACAAGACGCATTTAATGCGTAGCTTAGGTGTCCCCTAGCTTTATCGGGGACGGGGGCGAGGCCCGTCCCATCCGTCGCCGCTCCTCCTCGCTTCGACACACGCCCCGGCCAGCGATGCGTGCGGCGCCATGTAGGCAGGCAGGTAGCTGAGGTGGCGCGGTGGTAGGGTCTTCATGAAGATCTGCATGCCGCCACACAGGCGCTCGATGAGTTGGCTTGGGAGCTGCATGTTGCCACGCAGGTGCCCGCCCAGCTGGTTGGGCTGGCAGCTGCATGTGAACGGCGGTGGAAGCTTGGTTGGCGTGGGCCTGGCGGTGGCCCTGCTGGCGTCCTTGGTGAGGGCCTTGCCGGGTGGCCCGTCAAGGGTCTTGCCGTGTGGCCCGGCAAGGGTCTTGCCGTGGCGCGCTGTCGTCCCCGGCAAGGGCCTTGCCGGGGGTCTGGTGGCCTTCCTTGGCAAGGATCTTGCCGAGGATCATCGCCTTCTAATCCTCATCTCATCTTGAATATGTCTTCACAAAGATCTGCATGCCACCACAGAGGTGCCTTCCCGAGCCCTGGCCCCACGTGGATGATGGGTTGGGGACCGTGGGCTCAAGGGTGGCTCGCTCTGTTGGTGTGGGGCGAGCTGCCTTGCCAAGGGTCTTACCGGGGCTGCTGAGGCTACCCCGGCAAGGATCTTGCCGGGGGAGCCTACTTCGTCCGTCTGCTCCTTGTGGTCTCGGCCTTGGTGTTGCTTTGATTATCTTGGGCTTCGGTCTTACCTTGGCTCACCTCCCCTGTTCTGCTTGGTGTGACCGTGGGCGCGGCTCCGACTGCCCGTGCACAGGTAAAGGGGTACAAAAGTGTGCCCCTCTTTTTGTACACCGACACCTAGATCCCTTCGGTGTCTATATAAACCGGAGGGTTAGGTCTATATGACCGAATACTCATTACCATAGTCATATAGGCTAGGCTTCTAGGTTTTAGCCATTACGATCTCGTGGTAGATCAAGTCTTGTAATACTCATATTCATCAAGATCAATCAAGCAGGAAGTAGGGTATTCCCTCCATAGAGAGGGCCCGAACCTGGGTTAACATCGTGTCCCCCGTCTTCTGCAACCATCGACCTTGGACGCACAGTTCGGGACCCCCTACCCGAGATCCGCCGGTTTTGACACCGACATTGGTGCTTTCATTGAGAGTTCCACTGTGATGTCGACGAAAGGTTCGATGGCTCGCCTTGTCCTTAAAGACAACATCACCTCCGGGGGAGTCCTGGCCCCAGGCCAAACCCTCCGGCTGGGCGGCTTTACATGATTGCCCGTTCGACCGTTGAGCCGACGATGACCTCTCAGGCCATTGAAAACCCCCTTCGCATCAACTCCGAACACTCCAGGCAGATGGATCCGGCAGAGTTCTCGTCCTTGAACGAGCTCCTAGATCGCATCGCCGCTTTGGGAATCGCCACAGATTACGATCGGATCGGGCTTAAAACCGATCAAGGAGAAATTAAAACTCCACCGGTCACCCACCAGATAGCGGTAGTCGAGGAGCAGGACGGCGAGTCTTCTTCTATATCGAAGACGGACTATGTCTGGATCGCCGATCAGGAAGAACCGGATACCCACCAGCTAAAGGATGCGACCAGCCCTCCGAACTTAGAATCGGACGGCAGTCCTAAACAATCAGAAGATACTCCGGAGCCCGGACTGTTGAGTCCGGAAGGCCTTCAGACTCCGGATAATCGGTCAGGTCAGGGTTCGGATTTAATTCCACCCACCCACCCGGATATACACACCCTCATGAGCATCAAACAGCAGTCTCAGGAAACGATCCACCACTTCTAGGCCAGATTCCTCCTTGTCAAAGATAAGGTAAAAGATTGCCGCGACGAGGACGTGGTATCAGCATTCTGCAACAACTGCGCAGACAAAGGAATCCTTAACGCCATAAATCACCGCTGCATACTAAAGTTCGCTGACTTAGCAACTATCATACAAAAGTACAGCGCGATGGAAAGCGCCTGGAAAACTCAGGCAGCTTGCTGGGAACCGTTGGTCCCAACACAACTCCTCCTACAGGCGAAGAGGGCGCACCCCCGTGGCACGCCCAGTCCAACAGTCAAGAAACATAAACCCATTACGCAGCACGGCACCGTTCCGGAGGGATGGCTCAATGGCCCATGCAAAATACACACGACACCAAATACTGTGGCAACCCACAGCCTTAGAGCACGTTGGATACTCCGGCAGGTAGCCAAGAGCGGCGAGGACATCCTCATCAAGGACACCCCAGAACAGCACCCTCCAGAAAACGATGACACAAGAGTATTGACGGTCTTCGAGACATTCGCTTCAAACAACCAGCGCAAAAGGGCACTTCGTGACCTCGCCGAAATCTGCCAAATCGCTGCAATAAACCCTTGGAATGACACGGCTATAACATTTAATGCCGGCGACAAACCAGGTACAGGACAGTCCGGGTGCCATCCGCTTTAGTCCTCAGTCCCATCATGGACGGGTTTCGACTTACCAAGGTCCTCATGGATGGCGGCAGCGGACTAAACCTCATATATGAGGACACACTCCACAAAATGGAGATAGACAGGAGCCGCATCAAGCAAAGTAGCACAACCTTCCGAGGAATCATTTCCAGTCGAGAGGCGCGATGCGCGGGAAAAATCACACTTGACGTGGTATTCGACACGCCGGAGAATTATCGGTCCGAAGAAATCACTTTCCAAGTGGCCCCTTTCAGCAGCGGATACCACGCCCTGTTGGGGCGGGATGCTTTTACACGCTTCCAAGCTATACCTCATTACAGGTATATGAAGCTCAAAATTCCCGGACCAAACGGTATAATCACTCTCGTCAGTGATCCGGACATAGCACTCCACGCTGAAAACAAAACCGCATCCCTAGCCCTTGCGGCGCTATCCGAAGCCCTCGCGGCCGAAGAATTAACCACGTTGCGCTCCATGGTGGACAGGGACGATGTGATCCTCGACAAACGCCCCAAATCCACCTCCTTCAAACCAGCAGAAGAAATAGTCAAATTCCAGGTCCACCCAACGGACCCCAAGAAGACAACATCTATCGGAGCGCAACTGAACCCAACACCTGACGCCGCACTACGAGAATTCCTGCGCGAGAACTAGGACATATTTACCTGGCACCCTTCAAATATGCCGGGGATCCCACGCAAGCTGGCCGAACATAGCCTCAACATATTAAAGGGATTTAAACCAGACATGCAAACACTGCGGCGCTTTTTGGAACCCAAGCGACAAGCCATGGGGGAGGAGCTGGCCAAGCTTATCGAAGCCGGATTCATTATAGAAATCAAACATCCGGACTGGCTAGCAAACCTGGTGATGGTACCAAAGAAGGACAAATCCTGGCGCCTGTGTGTTGATTTCAAAGACCTCAACAAGGCTTGCCCTAAGGATCCCTTCCCCCTCCCCCGCATTGATCAAATCATTGACGCCACCAGAGGACATGATTCATTGTGTTTTCTTGATGCATATTCCGGATACCATCAAATCAAAATGAAGGAGTCCGATCAAGCTGCAATAGCATTTATTACCCCATATGGGCCATTCTGCTTCAACACCATGCCCTTCGGGCTCAAGAATGCCGGCGCCACATACCAACGCATGATTCAAACATGCCTGGAGAAGCAGATCGGCAAGACAGTAGAAGCCTACGTCGATGACGTCGTCATCAAAACTAGGCACGTCAAAACACTAATAGACGACTTACGTCTTACATTCGACAACCTCCGTGCGTATGACATTAAACTCAACCCGGAAAGTGTGTCTTCGGAGTCCCCGCTGGAAAACTGCTGGGCTTCATCGTCTCCAATAGAGGGATAGAAGCAAACCCAGCTAAAATCCAAGCCCTGTCACAGTTGGCTACGCCAACAGACCTGAAACAAGTCCAAAAACTAGCTGGTTGCGTGGCAGCGTTAAGCCGCTTTATCTCCAGATTAGGAGAAAAGGCACTGCCACTCTATCGCCTCTTACGGCGCACCGATAACTTCGAATGGACAGACGCGGCGACTGCCGGACTGGAGGAAATAAAGGCCCTCCTAGCAAGCAACCCAATCCTGGCCGCACCAAACGCTGGCGAACCCATGTTGCTATACATATCGGCAACACATCAGGTGGTGAGCGCCGTGCTCGTCGTCGAACGAGAACATGACGGACATAAATTCCGACTTCAAAAACCAGTATACTACGTAACTACCGTCCTCACACCATGCAAATCCCGGACCCCCATTATCAAAAGATAGCATACGCGGTCTTCATGGCATCCCAAAAGCTACGACACTACTTCCAGGAGTGTTCAATCATAGTGGCTTCTGAAGTCCCGCTCAATGACATAATAAACAACCGCGATGCCACGGGACGGGTCGCCAAATGGGACATAGAGCTACTTCCATTTGACATAACATACAAGCCACGTCGAGCCATCAAATCCCAAGTACTAGCTGACTTCGTCGCTGAATGAACAGAGGCCGAACTCCCTAAAGAGTATGGCGCATATTCCAATTGGGTTATGTATTTTGGCGGCTCCAAAATGCTGGCGGGGCTAGGAGCGGGAGTCGTGTTAATATCCCCCACTGGAGATGTCGTCCAGTATGTACTCCAAATACTATACACAGACTCCAACAACGCAGCCGAATACGAGGCCCTATTGCATGGTCTTCGGATGGCCGTATCCATGGGCATACAACGCGTAGAGGTGCGCGGGGATTCAAACCTCGCAATATCTCAAATAAACGGAGACTTTGATGCCAAATATCCAAAGATGGCGGCTTATCGTAATGTCGTCTTAAAAATATCAGCTCGGTTCGAGGGGCTTGAATTTCATCACGTCGCCCGGGAAAGTAATCAAGCAGCGGATGTCCTTGCTCGCATTGGCGCCAAGCGCGACCCTATCCCACCCAACATTTTCCTGGAAAGGCTTTTCAAGCCATCCGTGGTGTGGCAAGGGGAGGGCGGCAACGACAGTCCAGATCCGAATACAACCCCAAATCCCGAACACACCGATAGTATCGGGGGCTCAGCCACCGAAATAACACCGTCATCCCATCTCATTATGGCAGTCATTGCCCCATGGACCGAACCCTTCTTGGCATACATTAATAGGAAAGAGCTCCCCGAAGACCAGAATGAGGCTCGCCGTATTGTCCGGCGTTCGAAGGCCTACAAGGTTCACGACGGAGAGCACTACAAGAAAAGTACTACCGGAGTACTTCAAAGATGTATCTCCGAGGAAGAGGGGCGGCAGCTTTTAGCGGAAATTCACGCTGGTCTCGGCGGACACCACGCTGCTGCTCGGGCCCTTGTTAGCAAGGCCTTCCGCACTGGGTTTTATTGGCCTTATCTTCCATTTTAGAAAGTAGCAAACAGCGAATAAAACGGCTGCAGCGACAGCCCGAGCAGACGCGCAGGACCTTGTCCAACGCTGCGTCGGATGCCAACTCTTCGCCAACCAAAGCCACATGCCCCCAACTGCCTTACAAACTATCCCCATTACTTGGCCTTTCGCGGTTTGGGGACTGTATATGGTTGGACCCCTTAAAGGAGGAACCATAAGAAAAAATACCTGCTGGTCATGGTATATAAATTCACTAAGTGGATAGAAGCCAAACCGGTCAAAACGGCCGAGGCCGGACCAGTGATAGATTTCATATCCGGTGTTGTGCACCGTTATGGTGTTCCACACAGCATCATCACCGATAACGGCTCCAATTTCATAGCCGACGAGGTAAAAACCTGGCGTGCTAATCTGGGCATTAAACTAGATTATGCCTCCGTCTATCACGCACAAACAAATGGTCAAGTCGAACGGGCCAATGGTCTCATTATGAGCGGCATTAAACCCAGACTAGTGCGGTCTTTGAAAGAATCAGACAAGCACTGGGTCGAGGAGCTCGACTCCGTACTTTGGGGGCTGCGGACCATGCCCAATCGCACTACCGGATACACACCCTTTTTCATGGTGTACGTCGCAGAGGTTGTGTTACCCTGCGACAATATTCATGGCTCACCTCGAGTGCGCATGTATGAAGAGAGAGAAGCCGAGCTTGATCGGCAGGACAGCTTAGATGCCCTGGAGGAAGAGCGCGACGTTGCAAAAGCTCATTCCGCATTTTATCAACAGCAGGCCCGAAGATATCAAAGCAGAGAAGTACGGGCCAAGACCTATAATGTTGGCGAACTAGTTCTACGCTTGCCGGAGAAGAAAAATGACAAACTCAAGCCCAAGTGGGAGGGTCCCTTCATCATCGACGAAGTTCTCACCGGAGGAGCATACCGCCTGCGTGATGCCTCAGACAATCGCTTAGAGCCGAACCCATGGAACGCGGCCAGACTCCGAAGATTCTATGCCTAGCGCCGAAATCTTTGTTCGTCCCCTTCTCCCTACTATATACCCTATTTTTCTCTCTTTTTTGCTTTCTTTTTCTTTTTAGCCTTAAAGCTTTCGCGCGGCTCAACCGCTCACTTGTGACGTATACATCTTTAAATATGTATGTCCATTATACCTGGGGGCTTCTGGGATAGAAGCCTTATATTGTCATTCCTTGAGCATCAAGCTCTTCACATGTGAGTTCTTCCATATGTACCTTTTATTCGCCACTATATGCATCGATATGACTTAAGTTTTGGCCAAGCTGGGTTGCCTGACTCCTGTGCTTATGCCCTACGTTCCCGTTAGTTCGGCTAGGGCATAAAGGGAGCACCTCTGCGATTGTTACTGCCGGGTCATCCGGATGTGTACCTCAGACTGGGTGAAGCCGAAAGCTAGCGTTCTTAAGGGAATATTCGGTCGGTGAATTAAAGATGTTCTTGGCACACACCCCATTGTGAACCCCCAGAAGCTATACACATTGTGATTTTCACATCACAATTTGGACATGTACACTAATGCATGCACACCCAGGGAAAGGAACCCTTAACGAAACTATTCTCTCTGGAAGATGTTTCTTACTATCTCAATGTAATATAACATAGCTAGCCGAATACAACTTGTCTGTTCAAGCAACTATGACCCCTACGCCTAGTTTCCGCGCATACCCCGGTCTATTCGGCCGTGCGGGTATTCGGAAACACTCCGCACCTTCGGGTTCGGAGGTTGAAGTGAAAAGGTCTGCCATGACAAATGCTATACAATTCAGCTAGAATTACATATATCAAGGAAAGTACATAGTCACTTCGACTCAAACACTTCCTCCTCTACACCGTCCAAAAGGCGGTCAAACTTACAATCCTATTGGGAATATTTGGCGGCCACCTCTACTTGGTCATATACTAAACTCACGGGAATTTCTTCCCCATTCGACCCTAGCGGTCCGACACGGGCCATGTGATTAGAATCCAGCTTGGTATATCGCGTCTTCACCATGGCCGAGGCCTCTCGCGCACCCTCTCGGCAGGCCGATATCTTCCATAGTCGGATACGCCGCCGCGCTCCTTTGAAAAGCTCTACAAGCTCCTCCATACTTCCTGGAGGGGAGGCGGATGGCCATAGCGCCTTGGCAACACTCCGCATCGCCAGCCAAGCCTATTCGTGCACTTGCGACAGCCCTTCCAGCAGATCACTTGATGATCCGGACACCTCCTCTTCAGGACGGCCCATCAATATACCTGCAATCATAACTATATCAGTTCCATCTATCTCCGAACTACTTTAAAACTAGTTCAGACACATACTGAATATGCCGCCCCGCAGCTCCTTGTTCTCCTTCACGGAATCGGCTAGCGGGGTCCGCACATCCTTCAGCTCTTCGCCCAGCTGGGTCTTGCAATCCTGGAGTTGGGTTTTCTCAACAATGACCTGCTTCAGCACACGTTCGCCCGCGGCATGTAGCCTTTTGGCTTCTTGTTCATTCGCTTGCGCGACTTCCAGTGCCTCCTTGAGTTCCTCTGACAATCATATCATGGTACAGGCAACACTGTTAGCATTAATGGCATACAATTATATTTTCTCGATGGAGGGGAATATTACCAGGTGACGCCTTCTTGGATTTCTCCAGTTCGGCGGTAACAGCAGTTAGCTGTGTCTGACACCTTTTTAGCTCTTGGGCTAACATGACGTTCTTCTCCGTAAGAGCCTGGCTATACAACAATCCTCAAATTAGTTGTACAAACTACTTTAAGTCTCGGGGGCTACTGGCACATGGTTATCATATTTTGGGCACAGTAAACTTACTTGCACATCTGTTAAATGCTGCTTTGTGGCTCTACTAACCCCGTTTCGAGCAGCTTGGATGTACGCGTCAGCCGAGCTGAAGGCACAGAATGCCTCTTCCGAGAACTCAGGGTCTCGTAAAACAGCCCTTCAGCGCCGATGATTCATGGCGCTCTCTACTTCCGAGTTGGTAACGGACATATCTTCCAAACCCTCCTCCGAAGGACAGTCCGGCGTTGTTCCCATATCGGCTCCCATTTCTCCGGTGGGGTCTAAATCCCGGTTGTTGGGAGTACGGGTAGCCGGACCCCCAGACATAGTCCGGCGAACCTTTTTCCTGGTACAAGACAAACGTACAAGTTATAGTTGGATGTGACTACTAAAGTATACCGCCAAATCCGTACCTCTTCGATGAGGGACCGGTCATGTCTTCTCCGACCTTCCTTTTAGAGGCCTTGCTCGGCACTGGAGCCGCTCTCTTTGGAGTCGCCCCAGGAGTAGCATGACGTACCGAACGCCTCCCCTTTGGAGCACAAGGTAGTGCGGTGGGTGAGGCAGTGCGAGGAAACTCTACCGAGGACGATTTTTCTTGATGACTTACGTGGGAAGCAGGAAGAAGACCAGGATAATCGGCGATAATGGCCATTTTCGTGCCATCGTAGCTCACCTGGTAAAACACCCCTTCCGCAAGTACCACGAATATGTCCGGGTCCTCTTCGAACCCAGGATCCAACTCCCGGTTGTGGTTCTCTGGCTGTGGGGCGGGGTTGTAAAACCCCTCGGTGATTTTTCGCCAATGCTGTTATAAGCGGATTAGAAATTTATCAAAGGTGATCCTGGAAGTGGAATGAGTAAAGCAGAAGGATTGGGGCTTACCCAACTGGGGGATTATACATAGAATACCCATCTCTGCGATTGATTCGGAGAAATTCCTTTTCCTCCCCTTTGAACAGCTCGACCAGTATCTTGGCTAGAGCGGCGGAGGTGTCCGGGCCTTTTCGACCACAGCGGGAGGCATCATCCTCCCCGTTGTAGTGCCACATTGGGAGCCCTCTATATTGAAGCGGCTGAACCCCTCGCGCTATGGAGGCCGCCATTACCTCAAAATATTGTTAATCCAGACTAGGCGAGCATCTTTATCTTGCCCATGAGCTGACCAACTTCCGCACTGTCATCCTCTTCAAGACTCCGGGGACGCCAACTGTGGCGTTTCTTCAGTGGAACGCTTGCAAATTCAGGAAGACCCTTTCGAACTGGGTCAGGAAGTGCGACGTCCTCAATGTAGAACCATTCAGAAGGCCATTCTTCAGATGCCCTCCTCGGTGTGCCGGCCAGGTATCCGATATCGGTGATGCGCCACACTTCGGCTCCGCCCACTTCAAATATTGACCCCTCGTGGTTACGCGGGACAAGACATAACAACTTTCACTACAAAAAAAGACACATCCGTGACATTTTGGGCCGAACAAATTTTTTTTGTCATACAGATGACACTTCTATGACGATAATTGTGACAAAACCCGGTACCATCATAGATGTGCTGGGCTCCTACTTCTATGACAAAAAATCATGACAAAAAATGGGATTTTCGTCCTAGGCGGGCCGGAGATGCAGCTGCATGACATTCTTTAGGCCGTCCATGACGGAAAAAACCGTGGTAGAAGCGAGGGCGAGGAAAATTTCAGGGAGTTCCCGGTTACGGTGGGAGGTCAGGGGCCGAGCGATGCGCGTTTCTCTCGTACACGTACGCGCGTGTGTGCGAGGCGTTGGCTCTAACTGAACCCGAGCGAGGTGTTGGTCTCTAACTGAACCCCAGCGATTGCACTACAGGCTACGCGTTACTGAACTCGAGCGATCGATCGATGGCTGTTAACTGAACCCGATCGAGCGATTCCTTCGCTACTGCTGCTAACTGA